>NW_027012007.1:0-21212 GCF_036934945.1 Oncorhynchus masou masou
TTATCGGCTCAGTCTATATCTTGGTGCAGGTGCAGGCTACACACTATAATTAGCCAGTGTTGTGCCACCCAGCTGATGAGTTAATTACAACGCCTGCCTGTTTCTTCTGAGACAGACTGTTTAGTGGACACACACACACACACACACACTCCAGCTGTCACGATGTTTCTCTACAGACTTCCATCAGTGCCCAGATGACATGTGGAGAAAACAGTCATTCATGTTCTCAAAATTAATTCAGCGATAGATAGGCCATCTCTCCGAACACACACACACACACTATAAATGAATTCAGCGATTGATAGGCCATCTCTCCGACCACACACACACACACACTATAAAATTAATTCAGCGATTGATAGGCCATCTCCACCACACACACTATAAATTAATTCAGCGATAGATAGGCCATCTCTCCAACACACACACACACACACACACTATAAAATGAATTCAGCGATTGATAGGCCATCTCCGACCACACACACACACACACTAAAATTAATTCAGCGATTGATAGGCCATCTCTCCGACCACACACACTATAAATTAATTCAGCGATAGATAGGCCATCTCTCCGACCACACACACACACACACACACACTATAAATTAATTCAACAATTGATAGGCCATCTCTCCGACCACACACACACACTATAAATTAATTCAGCGATAGATAGGCCATCTCTCCGAACACACACACACACACACACTATGAACGAATGCAGCGATAGATAGGCCATCTCTTCGACCACACACACACACACACACACACACACACACACACACACACACACACACACACACACTATGAACGAATGCAGCGATAGATAGCCAGGTCTCCTATCTCGTGAAAGAAGATATGGTATCTCTAACATACAGCCTTCATGAGAGAACACAAGTCTCTTTCCAACTGTCCTTCATTATTTCTGTGATAATAGTTGTGGTCATGGTTAATAACCTTTTCTTGGTTACCCCACCCCCTCTATAGGAAGCGCAGCATCTCCTCTCCCCAAAGATAATCACCAGGAGGTGAAGGACTCACTGCTGGGCAACTCTTCAGACCCTGTAGAGATGAGACGACTCAACTAACAGACACCAGGTACTGTATCCACACACACACACACACACACACACACATGCAGATGTGCACGCACACACTACCGAACAAACAAAACATACACACCAACACGTGCGCACACACACTCACAGACACACACACACACAAAGCACCCCACCCACCCAATGAGGTACAGTAGTTTGTCCACAGAAACACAGCTCAGTGTGAGGACTTCACTCTTACTACCCTGCTGTCTTCAATGACAGGTTCACCTGTCCTTCACGTTCTTCAGGGAGAAATATTTTGGGTTAGGACCCTGTGGAAAAGGGTCTTACATGGAACCCCCCAAAAAAAAAGGTTTCTATAACCGGAACCAGAAGGGTTTGGTTAAAGTTCTCCTACGGGGACACCCTAGGGGAGAACCAACCGTCCCTTCTCCTTAGCCATGCGTAACTAGAGGCATTGTTCGGGCAGGAACCAGGATCCCTCTGTTATAGTGAATGGGGAAAACATGGTAATCCTCTTGTTACCACTGTTTCTGCTACACCAGATGGCGTCCACGAAGCCATTTATTTAAAAATCACACAGACTAAGTAATACCGGTAATTTATTGCTAATGGCAGCCTGCAGTACCCCCGGTTGGCCTTCACCTTGCAATAGGCAATGAGAGGGGGGCAGCACTGAGCCAGCCTGCATCGTCACTTCCTGGAGTAGCTCAAACTGAGCATGTTATATGTCTCCCACCCGACGCCATCTTAACCCACTTCATTTGGCTTCAATGGGCCATTTGAGTGTTCACCTAGGAATGAGTGGTGTCAAGTGATCGATGGCTTTGTCCATTCGTAGATACATACAGTCACTGGGGAAAGCAGAATAACCCTTTTTAGATTCAGATAGCACCTTTTATTCTGAGAGTGTAGGAACCAGCTTTTATTCTGAGAGTGGTAGGAACCAGCTTTTATTCTGAGAGTGTAAGAACCAGCTTTTATTCTGAGAGTGTAGGAACCAGCTTTTATTCTGAGTGTAGGAACCAGCTTTTATTCTGAGAGTGTAGGAACCAGCTTTTTTTATTCTGGAGAGTAGGGAACCAGCTTTTATTCTGAGAGTGTAAGAACCAGCTTTTATTCTGAGATGTAGGGAACCAGCTTTTATTCTGAGAGTGTAGGAACCAGCTTTTATTCTGAGAGTGTAGGAACCAGCTTTTATTCTGAGAGTGTAGGAACCAGCTTATTCTGAGAGTGTAGGAACCAGCTTTATTCTGAGAGTGTAGGAACCAGCTTTTATTCTGAGAGTGTAGGAACCAGCTTTTATTCTGAGTGTAGGAACCAGCTTTTATTCTGAGAGTGTAGGAACCAGCTTTTATTCTGAGAGTGTAGGAACCAGCTTTTATTCTGAGAGTAGGAACCAGCTTTTATTCTGAGAGTGTAAGAACCAGCTTTTATTCTGAGAGTGTAGGAACCAGCTTTTATTCTGAGAGTGTAGGAACCAGCTTTTATTCTGAGAGTGTAGGAACCAGCTTTTATTCTGAGTGTAGGAACCAGCTTTTATTCTGAGAGTGTAGGAACCAGCTTTTATTCTGAGAGTAGGAACCAGCTTTTATTCTGAGAGTGTAAGAACCAGCTTTTATTCTGAGAGTGTAGGAACCAGCTTTATTCTGAGTGTAGGAACCAGCTTTTATTCTGAGAGTGTAGGAACCAGCTTTATTCTGAGAGTGTAAGAACCAGCTTATTCTGAGAGTGTAGGAACCAGCTATTCTGAGAGTGTAGGAACCAGCTTTTATTCTGAGAGTGTAGGAACCAGCTTTTATTCTGAGAGTGTAGGAACCAGCTTTATTCTGAGAGTGTAGGAACCAGCTTTTATTCTGAGAGTAGGAACCAGCTTTTATTCTGAGAGTGTAAGAACCAGCTTTTATTCTGAGAGTGTAGGAACCACCTTTTTATTCTGAGAGTGTAGGAACCAGCTTTTATTCTGAGAGTGTAGGAACCAGCTTTTTATTCTGAGAGTGTAGGAACCAGTTTTTTATTCTGAGTGTAGGAACCAGCTTTTATTCTGAGAGTGTAGGAACCAGCTTTTATTCTGAGAGTGTAGGAACCAGCTTTTATTCTGAGAGTCTAGGAACCAGCTTTTATTCTGAGAGTAGGAACCAGCTTTAATTCTGAGAGTAGGAACCAGCTTTTATTCTGAGAGTGTAGGAACCAGCTTTTATTCTGAGAGTAGGAACCAGCTTTTATTCTGAGAGTGTAGGAACCAGCTTTTATTCTGAGAGTGTAGGAACCAGCTTTTATTCTGAGAGTGTAGGAACCAGCTTTTATTCTGAGTGTAGGAACCAGCTTTTATTCTGAGAGTGTAGGAACCAGCTTTTATTCTGAGAGTGTAGGAACCAGCTTTTATTCTGAGAGTAGGAACCAGCTTTTATTCTGAGAGTGTAAGAACCAGCTTTATTCTGAGAGTGTAGGGAACCAGCTTATTCTGAGTGTAGGAACCGGCTTTTATTCTGAGAGTGTAGGAACCGGCTTTTATTCTGAGAGTGTAGGAACCGGCTTTTATTCTGAGAGTGTAGGAACCAGCTTATTCTGAGAGTGTAGGAACCAGCTTTATTCTGAGTGTAGGAACCAGCTTTTTATTCTGAGAGTGTAGGAACCAGCTTTTTTATTCTGAGTAGGAACCAGCTTTTATTCTGAGAGTGTAAGAACCAGCTTTTATTCTGAGAGTGTAGGGAACCAGCTTTTATTCTGAGAGTGTAGGAACCAGCTTTTATTCTGAGAGTGTAGGAACCAGCTTTTATTCTGAGAGTGTAAGAACCAGCTTTTATTCTGGAGAGTGTATGAACCAGCTTTTATTCTGAGAGTGTAGGAACCAGCTTTTATTCTGAGAGAGTGTAGGGAACCAGCTTTTATTCTGAGAGTGTAGGAACCAGCTTTTATTCTGAGAGTGTAGGAACCAGCTTTTATTCTGAGAGTGTAGGAACCAGCTTTTATTCTGAGAGTAGGAACCAGCTTTTATTCTGAGAGTGTAAGAAACCAGCTTTTATTCTGAGAGTGTGGAACCACCTTTTATTCTGGAGAGTGTAGGAACCAGCTTTTATTCTGAGAGTGTAGGAACCAGCTTTTATTCTGAGAGTGTAGGAACCAGCTTTTTATTCTGAGAGTGTAGGAACCAGCTTTTATTCTGAGAGTGTAGGAACCAGCTTTTTTATTCTGAGAGTCTAGGAACCAGCTTTTATTCTGAGAGTAGGAACCAGCTTTAATTCTGAGAGTAGGAACCAGCTTTTATTCTGAGAGTCTAGGAACCAGCTTTTATTCTGGAGAGTGTAGGAACCAGCTTTTATTCTGAGATCTGTATGGAAGGAGATTTTACCCTGCCTGACAACCCAGACTCCTCGCTCCGCCAACGCTTACGCCGCGCCCACAGACGCTAGTTGACTTTGCTGTTTATTTTTTTGTACAACATCCCTCGTCACAACAGAAAGAAAGATCTTCCAACGATGACGAAGAATGCACGAACGGCCAGAGCAGCCATTGTCATCCGGCTCCTAACGTTTCTCCTTCTGACTTGAATACTGATCGATTTCAAAGCCACACACTATCATACTCTCTGCCAAGACTCTGACCACCGCTCAATAGAAATAGTTTGGAGCCAAACAAAACCCTGACGAGGCGTGTGGGCCCAAAAGGCAATCATTTACCTATTAAGCCCTATGGGTCCTGGTCAAACCTAGTGAACTACATAGGTACCAGGCCATTCGGGCCACAGCTTAGCTCTCTCATGCAATTTGATAATGGTGGGGCTGTTGAGAGCTGTGTGTGAATACAGATTCCTCAATGTGGTCAGGATTTTCCAGTGGAGCGAGAGTGTTGTCACAGGGCCTCACATCACAGCCTCTCCTCCCCTCCTCTTCCTCACATTATCCTTCCTCTCCTTTTTCTCTACTTCTCTCCTCACCCTCCGTTTCTCTCCTCCCCTCCTCTTCCTCACATTATCCTTCCTCTCCTTTTCCCCTTTCCTCCCCTGCAATTTTACTCTCCTTCAATCTCTTCTTAACCCGCTCTCACCCCCCCCAGTCTCCTTCTTCTCATCTTCCCTCTCCTCCTCTCCCTCCCCCTCTTTTCGCTTGAGCTCTTTCATTCTGTCACTGGTAATGACTGTTGGTGTCTGATGCCAAGGTGAGAGGAGAGAGTGAACAATGAAGCTGAGAGAAAATGTCATCCCTCTGTCACTCCCTCGCTCTCTGAGGTTATTACACGGCGTGCACACGCGCGCACGCACGTACACACACACCCGTACACACACCCGTACACACACACCCGTACACACACACGCACACACACGTGGACGCACACGCATGCACGCACACACGCACGCGGACACACACACACTAACCCCTTGTGAACCCTGCTCAGGAATTAAACAGGGCTAGGCTTAGTACAGAAGAGGTCCCTCTTCCTCCCTCCCGTCCTCTGATCCAGTCGATATCCCCAGTACCCCCTAGTGCCATGCCACCAGCTGTTAAGACCGAGGGCAGCTCCGTTCAGAACCAATGAAGGAGATAAGTACAGTAGTGCAGTACTGGGCTGGCCTGTAGTGTAGGTCCGTTCCCTATGGATAAACCCCCACTGTCCTAATGTGGCGTTTAAGACAAAAAGAGACAGATGTGAGTTAAAAACAGTGAGGCTCATTCCTCCAACTAGTGTTCCTGAGATGGATCACACACACGCGCGCGCGCACGCACGCACGCACACACACACACACAGAAAAAAACACTTTGCTGACTTCTCCTGTCCTGTCTCTAGCAGGGTATTGGTTCTCTGTATCTCTCTCTCTGTCTCTCCCTCTGTCTCTCCCTCTCTCTCTTGCTCTCTCTCTTGCTCTCTCTCTTGCTCTCTCTCTCTCTCTCCCTCCCCCCATCTCTCCCTCTCTCCCTCTCTCTCGCTCTCTCTCTCTCTCTCTCCCTCTCTCCCTCTCTCTCTCCCTCTCTCTCTTGCCTCCCTCTCTCTTTCTCTCTCTCACCCTCTCATATTCTTTCTTCCTTTCCTTATGTATTACTCCTTCATCTTCTCTCTACAGGTCCCAGCACTCCAAACGCTGTCCCAACACTCCAAGTTAGTCTGTTCTGTCTCCTACTGTCACAGTCACTCCCTTTCGCTCTCTCCCATCTTCCCACTGCTTTCACTATGGACAGACATTTCACTGTCCTTATGAAAACTTGCACGCTCAGTGTCTAATATGGTAGAGGGAAGTATGTAATGCGTCTGTGTCCCGAGAGGCACCTATTCTTATATAGTCCACTACTTTAGACTAAAGCAGTATGGGGGAATAGGGTACCATTTTGGGACTTCTTCTCTGGCTCTCTGTATCCATCCCAAGTTGGTCTCAAAGCACCTGGAGTAACATCTGTGAGTGGCTCTTTGAGTGTTGAGTAGAAATATAATATGCCTAGCGTAGATGTTAACTAGCGTAGATGTTAACTAGCGTAGATGTTAACTATCTGTTAACTAGCGTAGATGTTAACTGCAGATGTTAACTATCATATATGTTAACTAGCGTAGATGTTAACTACGTAGATGTTAACTAGCATATATGTTAACTAGCATAAATGTTAACTAGCCGAGATGTTAACTAGCATATATGTTAACTAGCATATATGTTAACTGGAATAGATGTTAACTAGCATATATGTTAACTAGCTTAGATGTTAACTATAGATTTTAACTAGCATAGATGTAGATGATATTAACTAGCATATGTTAACTAGCATAGATGTTAACTGGAATAGATGTTAACTAGCATAGCTCTCAACTGGTTAAGCGTAGATCAAAACGTAGATGTTAACTAGCATATATGTAGATTTTAACTGTAGATGTTAACTAGCGAGATGTTTACTGGATATTAACTAGCGCATATATGTCATAACTCATGTAGATGTTAACTACTGGCATAGATGTTAACTGGCATAGAGGTTAACTGGCATAGATGTTAACTAGCGTATATGTTAACTAGCGTATATGTTAACTAGTGTATATGTTAACTAGCATAGATGTTAACTAGCAAATATGTTAACTAGCGTAGATTTTAACTAGCATATATGTTAAGTAGCATAGATGTTAACTAGCATAGATGTTAACTTGCATATATCTTAACTTGCACAGATGTTAACTAGCATAGATGTTAACTAGCATAGATGTTAACTTGCATATATCTTAACTTGCACAGATGTTAACTAGCATAGATGTTAACTAGCATAGATGTTAACTTGCATATATCTTAACTTGCACAGATGTTAACTAGCATAGATGTTAACTAGCATAGATGTTATCTAGCATATATGTTAACTAGCATAGATGTTAACTAGCATATATCATAACTTGCATATATTTTTACTAGCATAGCTCTCAACTGGCATATATCTTAACTAGCATATATGTCAACTAGCATAGATGTTAACTAGCATATATCTTAACTTGCATAGATGTTAACTAGCATAATGTTAACGAGCATATATGTTAACTAGCATATAGATATTCACTGGCATAGATGTTAACTAGCATAGCTCTTAACTTTCATAGATCTTAACTAGCATATATGTTAACTGGCATAGATGTTAACTAGTATAGCTCTTAACTAGCATAGCTCTTAACCTATATAGCTCTTAACTAGCATAACTCTTAATGTGCATAGCTCTTAACGCACATAGATGTTAACTAGCATATATCTTAACTTGCATAGATGTTAACTAGCATATATGTTAACTTGCATAGCTGTTAACTAGCATACTTTTAACTAGCATATATCTTTACTAGCATAGCTCTTAACTTGCATAGATGTTAACTAGCATAGCTCTTAACTTGCATATATGTTAACTAGCATAGCTCTTAACTTGCATAGATGTTTACTAGCATAGCTCTTAACTTGCATAGATGTTAACTAGCATACTTGTTAACTAGCATATATGTTAACTAGCATATATGCTAACTAGCATATATGTTAACTTGCATAGATGTTAACTAGCATACTTTTAACTAGCATATATCTTTACTAGCATAGCTCTTAACTTTTTATATCTTAACTTGCGTAGATGTAACTCATCCATTACACCCTGCCTCATTAATACCTTAACTTGCTCCAGATCCCAATTGTTACATGAGTCTAAATGGTGCCATGTTCTTCTGGGTTATGGAAGGCCCCTGCCAGGGTTCATGCTATGGTAGCCCCCCATCAGGGTTCAGTGTTGCTGTTATGGTAGCACCCCAGGGTTCAGTGTTATGTCTATGGTAGCACCCATTAGGGCTCAGTGTTATGGTAGGGCTCAGTGTTATGTCTATGGTAGCACCCATTAGGGCTCAGTGTTATATCTATGGTAGCACCATTAGGGCTCAGTTATGTCTATGGTAGCACCCATTAGGGTTCAGTGTTACATGGTTCAGTGTTATGTCTATGGTAGCCCCATCAGGTTCAGTGTTGCAGCTATGATACCACCCATTTCTTCTGCACCCATTAGGTTATGGAAGGCCAGTGTGTTAGCAGTCTATGTTGTAGCTATTGTAGCACCCATTAGGGGTTCTATGGTAGCACCATTAGGGTATTGCTATGGTAGCACCCATTAGGGCTCAGTGTTATGCCCCCATTAGGGCTCAGTGTTATGTCTATGGTTCAGTGTTATGGCTATGTTGCTGCTCAATGTTATGTCTATGGGAGCACTATTATCAGGGCACCCATTAGGGATCAGTGTTATGTCAGTGTTATGTCTATGTAGCACCCATTAGGGCTCAGTGGCTCATTAGGGCTCAGTAAGTATGGTAGTCTCAGTGTTAGCGCCCATTAGGGCTCAGTGTTATGTCTATGGTAGCACTCCATTAGGGATCAGTGTTATGTTCTTAGGGCTCAGTGTTAGGCAGTGTTAGCTATGGTAGCACCCATTAGGGTTGTTATGTCTATGTTAGCACCATTAGCTCAGTGTGATATCAGGGTTCTATGTCTATGGAGCACCCATTGGGATCAGTGTTATGTCTATATGGGAGCACCCATTACCCATTAGCACCCATTAGGCTCAGTGTGTTATGTAGGGCTCAGTGTTATGTCTATGGAGCACCCATTAGGGCTCAGTGTTATGTCTATGGTGGCACCCATTAGGGTCAGTGTTTTGGCTATAAGAAACAATCCAAGACCCATTACACTCCAAAGCATTTTCAACCACCTTTAGCTTAGCTTAGCCTTAATGACACTCATGGTAATGTAAGAGTTATAATGTAACATACTGGTAGGCATACCCTTTAACGGTGTGTAGTTGATGTACGGTATTACTGTAGTGATACGAAAAATACTCACTTCAGTGTCTCTGTGACAATGGACAATAAAGTCATCTTCTTTGAACCGGTATATACAGTCTTTAATAAAGCATGTGAATTTAATATAGCATGTGAATTTAATATAGCATGTGAATTTAATATAGCATGTGTATTTAATATAGCATGTGAATTTAATATAGCATGTGTATTTAATATAGCATGTGAATTTAATATAGCATGTGAATTTAATATACCATGTGTATTTAATATAGCATGTGAATTTAATATAGCATGTGAATTTAATCTTGAATTTATATGCATGTATTTAATATAGCATGTGTATTTAATATAGCATGTGTATTTAAGATTGCATGTGTATTTAAGAAAACATGTGTATTTAAGATTGCATGTGTATTTAAGAAAACGTGTATTTAAGATACACATGTGTATTTAAGAAAGCATGTGTATTTAAGATTGCATGTGTATTTAATATACACATGTGTATTTAAAAAGCATGTGTATTTAAGATTGCATGTGTATTTAATATACACATGTGTATTTAAGAAACGGCACGTTAACGGCCGATTTAATTGACACGGTGTGTCTAGGTAGTCTCCTCACAGCAGTGTGATTCAGGGCACGTTCTGATGTTTTGCGTCTCTCCGGGGCGTCTACGTGTGTCCCGTTCAGTTGGAATGTGTGATGTGTCAGGCAAGTTTTCAGAAATCCATTTAAGTGCAAAGGAGCCTTGCCAAGTTCAGAGGGCGGGGAATTTGTGTCGGTAGATTAGGCCATAAATCATCCAATAGCCCAGAATGAGGAATCTAAGGGTGCTGCGTCACCAGTAGCACCCTATTCCTATATTCCCCATAGGGCTCTGGTCAAAAGTAGTGCACTAGAATGGGAATAAGATGCCACTTGGGACGAATCCTAGAGCGCCATGGGGGTGTTTTCAGGGTGTGTGTGTGTCCCCATCTCCCTCACTAGGATTATACCCTGCCACCACTGTAAGGACATCTATTGTGGGAAGTGGAAATAAGTTTGTTGGTGACCGACCGGGAGTTTAGAGCTGTGGTGAAGTGACAGTGTGACTGATGTGGTGAGACTTCTGGCTGTTTTCTGTCTGGATCCCATCGGTCTACTGATTTTTCATATCTTCAACAACTTTTTTGACCAAAATAGGAATAGCTGTGCTCTGAAGTAGTGCACAGGGACGTGTCTGTTGTCACCAACTTACAGTAGTTTTGTGAGGTCAGGGACATGTCTGTTTCCACATGGAGCATGCTCAGTCCAGTCACTCATGATGTGATGTTATCACTGCCTCACGGCCACGCCTCTCTCTGCTCCACCCAGCACGACGATGTCACAGACCTGTGTCAGCTCTCAGCTCTCTCTCTCTCTCTCTCTCTCTCTCTCTCTCTCTCTCTCTCTCTCTCTCTCTAACCAGCCCTCTCTGCTCTCTCTCTCTCTCTCTCTCTCAGCTCTCTCTCTCTCTCTCTCTCTCTCTCTCTCTCTCTCTCTGTCTCTCTGTCTCTCTCTTTCTCTCTCTCTCTCTCTGTCTCTCTCTGTCTCTTTGTCTTTCTCTCTCTCTTTCTCTCTCTCTGTCTGTCTGTCTTCATGCATTGTCAAACACGATGCACTCCCATGGTCTCTCCCAGTGTCATCTATCCCTGTGGTTGAACCAGTATGTGTTTGTATGGTAATGTTTGTTAACAGCAGTGTCTAACTCCTCTCTCTCTCTCTCTCTCTCTCTCTCTCTCTCTCTCTCTCTCTCTCTCTCTCTCTCCCTCTCTCCCCCTCTCTCTCTCTCTCTCTCTCTCTCTCTCTCTCTCACACACACTTTTTCCTCCCCCTCTTCCTCTCCTGTCTCATCAGGAATGAGAGAGCACCCTCCCATCACTGTGTGTGATCTGGCGGACCACATAGACAGGCTAAAGGCCAACGATGGCCTGCGCTTCTCGCAGGAGTACGAGGTAAGATTGCCGCCGAGCCTTGGACACCAGTTCAGCTGCCTGCAACGGTTTCTCATAATAGCCCCACAGGCTGTGAGCTACCGTTCACCTCAACGCCAGAGTGTGTCTCAGAAGAATGTCAGTCTCTCCTGTGACACTCGGGATTATCGGTTAATCAGTGACTCTCGCTTACAAATAAAAAGAGGGGATTTAGACATTTGCATTTAAAGTGGCCTATTTTTTCAGAACGGCAAGCCTATATGGAGACAGAGGAATAGAGAGGGACTGGGATAGAGACAGAGGAACAGAGAGGGACTGGGATAGAGAGGGACTGGGATAGAGACAGAGGAACAGAGAGGGACTGGAATAGAGAGGGACTGGAATAGAGAGGGACTGGGATAGAGAGGGACTGGGATAGAGAGGGACTGGGATAGAGAGGGACTGGGATAGAGACAGAGGAACAGAGAGGGACTGGGATAGAGAGGGACTGGGATAGAGACAGAGGAACAGAGAGGGACTGGGATAGAGAAGGACTGGGATAGAGACAGAGGAACAGAGAGGGAAAGAAGGGAAGATATTCAGTCCCAAATGGCACCCTATTCCCCAAGTAGTGCATTATATAGGGAATGGGTGCCATTTTGGGAGGCAGCCTCAAGTCAGTCATGTCTGTCCCCTATGTTCCTCTAGTCAGGGAAGACCCCCTCCCTTGCGGCACAGATGGCGTGTGTGTGTGTGTGTGTGTGTGTGTGTGTGTGTGTGTGTGTGTGTGTGTGTGTGTGTGTGTGTGTGTGTGTGTGTGTGTGTGTGTGTGTGTGTGTGCCCACGCGTCCACGGCGGTGCCATGGGAGACAGCGTGGCGCCACTGGCGGTTGTCACGTTCGCCGGCTGTTCCCGCTGTGTACTACTCTCCCACTGGGTACATAGTCTGGATAGGCCCTGGCTGTTCCCCGCTGTGCTTCCCTCCCCCTGGGTACATAGTCTGGATATGCCTGGCTGTTCCCGCTGTGTACTTCCCTCCTCCTGGGTACATAGTCTGGATAGGCCCTGGCTCCGCTGTGTACTTCCCTCCTCCTGGGTACATAGTATGGATAGGCCCTGGCTGTTCCCGCTGTGTACTTCCCTCCCCTGGGTACATAGTCTGGATATGCCCTGGCTGTTCCCGCTGTGTACTTCCTCCTCCTGGGTACATAGTCTGGATAGGCCCTGGGCTGTGTACTTCCCTCCTCCTGGGTACATAGTATGGATAGGCCCTGGCTGTTCCCGCTGTGTACTTCCCTCCCCCTGGGTACATAGTATGGATATGCCCTGGCTGTTCCCGCTGTGTACTTCCCTCCCCCTGGGTACGTAGTCTGGATAGGCCCTGGCTGTTCTCGCTGTGTACTTCCCTCCTCCTGGGTACGTAGTCTGGATAGGCCCTGGCTGTTCCCGCTGTGGACTTCCCTCCCCCTGGGTACATAGTATGGATAGGCCCTGGCTGTTCCCGCTGTGTACTTCCTCCCCCTGGGTACATAGTATGGATAGGCCCTGGCTGTTCCCGCTGTGGACTTCCCTCCCCCTGGGTACATAGTATGGATAGGCCCTGGCTGTTCCCGCTGTGTACTTCCCTCCCCCTGGGTACATAGTATGGATAGGCCCTGGCTGTTCCCGCTGTGTACTTCCCTCCCCCTGGGTACATAGTATGGATAGGCCCTGGCTGTTCCCGCTGTGTACTTCCCTCCCCCTGGCTACATAGTATGGATAGGCCCTGGCTGTTCCCGCTGTGTACTTCCCTCCCCCTGGGTACATAGTATGGATAGGCCCTGGCTGTTCCCGCTGTGTCCTTCCCTCCCCCTGGGTACGTAGTCTGGATAGGCCCTGGCTGTTCCCGCTGTGTACTTCCGCCCCTGGGTACATAGTATGGATAGGCCCTGGCTGTTCCCGCTGTGTACTTCCGCCCCCTGGGTACATAGTATGGATAGGCCCTGGCTGTTCCCGCTGTGGACTTCCCTCCCCCTGGGTACATAGTATGGATAGGCCCTGGCTGTTACCGCTGTGTACTTCCTCCCCCCTGGGTACATAGTATGGATAGGCGCTGGCTGTTCCCGCTGTGTCCTTCCCTCCCCTGGGTACATAGTATGGATAGGCCCTGGCTGTTCCCGCTGTGTACTACTCTCCCACTGGGTACATAGTCTGGATAGGCCCTGGCTGTTCCCGCTGTGTACTTCCCGCCCCCTGGGTACGTAGTCTGGATAGGCCCTGGCTGTTCCCGCTGTGTACTACTCTCCCACTGGGTACATAGTCTGGATAGGCCCTGGCTGTTCCCGCTGTGTACTTCCCTCCCCCTGGGTACATAGTATGGATAGGCCCTGGCTGTTCCCGCTGTGTACTTCCTCCCCCTGGGTACGTAGTCTGGATAGGCCCTGGCTGTTCCCGCTGTGTACTTCCCTCCCCCTGGGTACGTAGTCTGGATAGGCCCTGGCTGTTCCCGCTGTGGACTTCCCTCCCCCTGGGTACGTAGTCTGGATAGGCCCTGGCTGTTCCCGCTGTGTCCTTCCCTCCCCCTGGGTACATAGTATGGATAGGCCCTGGCTGTTCCTGCTGTCTACTTCCCACCCCCTGGGTACATAGTCTGGATAGGCCCTGGCTGTTCCCGCTGTGTACTTCCTCCCCCTGGGTACGTAGTCTGGATAGGCCCTGGCTGTTCCCGCTGTGGACTTCCCTCCCCCCGGGGTACGTAGTCTGGATAGGCCCTGGCTGTTCCTGCTGTCTACTTCCCACCCCCTGGGTACGTAGTCTGGATAGGCCCTGGCTGTTCCCGCTGTGTACTTCCCTCCCCCTGGGTACATAGTCTGGATAGGCCCTGGCTGTTCCCGCTGTGTACTTCCCACCCCCTGGGTACGTAGTCTGGATAGGCCCTGGCTGTTCCCGCTGTGTACTTCCCACCCCCTGGGTACATAGTCTGGATAGGCCCTGGCTGTTCCGCTGTGTACTTCCTTCCCCCTGGTGCGTAGTCTGGATAGGCCCTGGCTGTTCCCGCTGTGTACTTCCCACCCCCTGGGTACATAGTCTGGATAGGCCCTGGCTGTTCCCGCTGTGTACTTCCCACCCCCTGGGTACATAGTCTGGATAGGCCCTGGCTGTTCCCGCTGTGTACTTCCCACCCCCTGGGTACGTAGTCTGGATATGCCCTGGCTGTTCCCGCTGTGTCCTTCCCTCCCCCTGGGTACATAGTCTGGATAGGCCCTGGCTGTTCCTGTCCTGGTGCTGTCTGCCGGCCTGGTTCTCTCATCATGCATGGGAGAATCTTCTAGAGACAACCGGACACGACATCATTAGTACACTATATCATTAGTACACTACATCATTAGTACACTACATCATTAGTACACTACATCATCAGTACACTATATCATTAGTACACTACATCATTAGTACACTACATCATTAGTACACTATATCATTAGTTCACTACATCATTAGTACACTACATCATTAGTACACTACATCATTAGTACACTACATCATTAGTACACTATATCATTAGTACACTACATCATTAGTACACTACATCATTAGTACACTATATCATTAGTACACTACATCATCAGTACACTATATCATTAGTACACTACATCATTAGTACACTACATCATTAGTACACTACATCATTAGTACACTACATCATTAGTACACTATATCATTAGTACACTACATCATTAGTACATTATATCATTAGTACACTATATCATTAGTACACTACATCATTAGTACACTACATCATTAGTCCACTACATCATTAGTACACTACATCATTAGTACACTATATCATTAGTACACTATATCATTAGTACACTACATCATTAGTACACTATATCATTAGTACACTACATCATTAGTACACTATATCATTAGTACACTATATCATTAGTACACTACATCATTAGTCCACTATATCATTAGTACACTACATCATTAGTACACTACATCATTAGTCCACTACATCATTAGTACACTACATCATTAGTACACTACATCATTAGTCCACTACATCATTAGTACACTACATCATTAGTACACTACATCATTAGTACATTATATCATTAGTACACTATATCATTAGTACACTATATCATTAGTACACTACATCATCAGTACACTACATCATTAGTACACTACATCATTAGTACACTACATCATTAGTACACTACATCATTAGTACACTACATCATTAGTACACTACATCATTAGTACACTACATCATTAGTACAAAACATCATTAGTACACTATATCATTAGTACACTACATCATTAGTACACTACATCATCAGTACATTATATCATTAGTACACTACATCATTAGTACACTACATCATTAGTACACTACATCATTAGTACACTACATCATTAGTACACTACATCATTAGTACACTACATCATTAGTACACTATATCATTAGTACACTACATCATTAGTACACTACATCATTAGTACACTATATCATTAGTACACTATATCATTAGTACACTACATCATTAGTCCACTATATCATTAGTACACTACATCATTAGTACACTATATCATTAGTCCACTACATCATTAGTACACTACATCATTAGTACACTACATCATTAGTACACTCCATACAGGGTCAGTCTAGATGGTTTAGACTGAACGATAACCCACTCCATTCAGGGTCAGTCTAGATGGTTTAGACTGAACGTGATAACCCACTCCATACAGGGTCAGTCTAGATGGTTTGGACTGAACGGATAGCCACTCCATACAGGGTCAGTCCTAGATGGTTTAGACTGAACGATAACCCACTCCATACAGGGTCAGTCTAGATGGTTTTAGACTGAACGATAACCCACTCCATACAGGGTCAGTCTAGATGGTTTAGACTGAACGATAACACTCCATACAGGGTCAGTCTAGATGGTTTAGACTGAACGATAACCCACTCCATACAGGGTCAGTCTAGATGGTTTAGACTGAATGATAACCCACTCCATACAGGGTCAGTCAGGGTAGATGGTTTAGACTGAACGATAACCCACTCCATACAGGGTCAGTCTGATGGCTTAGACTGAGCGATAACCCACTCCATACAGGGTCAGTCTAGATGGTTTAGACTGAACGATAACCACTCATACATACAGATGGTCAGTCTAGATGGTTTTAGACTGAACGATAACCACTCCATACAGGGTCAGTCTAGATGGTTTAGACTGAACGATAACCCACTCCATACAGGGTCAGTCTAGATGGTTTAGACTGGTGATAACCCCACTCCACAGGGTCAGTCTAGATGGTTTAGACTGAACGATAACCCACTCCATACAGGGTCAGTCTAGATGAGTTCAGACTGAACGATAACCCCTCCATACAGGGTCAGTCTAGATGGTTTAGACTGAACGATATCCCACTCATACAGGGTCAGTCTAGATGGTTTAGACTGAACGATAACCACTCCCTTGGGGTCAGTCTAGATGGTTTAGACTGAACGATAACCCCTCCCATCCCAGGGTCAGTCTAGATGGTTTTAGACTGAACTGATAACCCACTCATACAGGGTCAGTCTAAATGGTTAGACTGAATGATAACCCACTCCATACAGGGTCAGTCTAGATGGTTTAGACTGGGCGATAACCCACTCATACAGGGTCAGTCTAGATGGTTTAGACTGAGCGATAACCCACTCCATACAGGGTCAGTCTAGATGGTTTAGACTGAACGATAACCCACTCATGAGGTCAGTCTAGATGGTTTAGACTGAACGATAACCCACTCCATACAGGGTCAGTCTAGATGGTTTAGACTGGTGATAACCCCTCCATACAGGGTCAGTCTAGATGGTTTAGACTGAACGATAACTTGCCTCCATACAGGGTCAGTCTAGATGGTTTAGACTGAACGATAACCCACTCCATGCAGGGTCAGTCTAGATGGTTTAGACTGAATGATAACCCACTCCATACAGGGTCAGTCCTAGATGGTTTAGACTGAGCGATAGCCCCACTCCATACAGGGTCAGTCTAGATGGTTTAGACTGAATGATAACCCACTCCATACAGGGTCAGTCTAGATGGTTTTAGACTGAATGATACCCACTCCATACAGGGTCAGTCTAGATGGATTAGACTGGCTGATCCCAGGAGTAGTATAGGTTGTGTTGGCTCAGAATCCTACATGCACAGAGTTAGGCTAACTCTCCTCCTAACATTCATCAACAACACAATTCTAGTTTGTTTCTTAGAGGAATGGATATCTCTTGGTGGCCAAGTTTTGTTATTTAACAAGGCAAGTCAGTTAGGAACAAATTCGTGTTTTACAACGCGGCCATACGTTGGCTACTTCGGACAACTGGCGCCAGGCCAATGTGCCGCCCAATCACGGCCGGATGTGATACAGCCTGGAACTCGAACCAGGGTCTGTAGTGACACCTCTAGCACTGAGATGTAGTGCCTTGAGACCGCTGCGCCACTCCGGGGTCCAATATAGAGAATGTCTGTCTATCTATAGTTGTAACAGGCTGATTCCCAGGTATAGTAGTATAGGACTGTAGGGATGATTGGCAGGCTGGTGCTTGCTCCATCCAGTGTACACTACTCTTTGCTATAATGAGCATAGTATGTCAATCATAAAGTGTATCTGCACAGACTCCATCTCACCCATCTTCTCCCTATGGAAGAGATCTCCTGCCGTCTAGCCTGCACTTATAGTTCTATCATTATCTACATCGAATGCTCTCCTCCTCCTCTTCTCCTCCTCTTCTCCTCTCCTCCTCACCTCTCCTCTCCTTCTATGCCCTCCTCATCTCTTCTCCTCTCCTCCTCTCCTCTCCTTCTCTCTCCTCACCTCACCTCTCCTGCCCCTCCTCTCCTTCTCTCCCCTCACCTCTCCTTCTCTCCTCTCCTCCCTCTCCTCCCCTTCTCTCTCTCTCCTCCCCCCTCCTCTCCTCCCTCTCCTTCTCTCTCTCCTCCCCCTCCCTCTCCTCCCTCTCCTTCTCTCTCTCCTCCCTCCTCCCTCTCCTCCCTCTCCTCCCCTTCTCTCTCCTCTCCCCTCCCCTCTCACTCCCTCTCCTTCTCTCTCTCCCCTCCCTCTCTCTCTCTTCTCTCCCTCCTCCTCTCCTCCCTCTCCTTCTACTCTGTCCTCCCTCCTCCTCCCCCTTCTCTCTCCTCCCCCTCCTCTCCTCCCCCCTCTTCTCCTCTCCAGCGTGTCAGAAGTTGTACTGGCTTGGCGCTGTCTCTTTTGTTTACAGAAGTTGTCCGTCTAGCATATAAGCTCTCCGCTGTTTTCTCAGCGTGTTGAACGCCAGTGACATGTTTTGACACAAAATCAATGTTCATAGAACAGGCAGGTAGGCGGTTGACAGACAAGCTGGCTGTGTTGTGGTGCTCGTCAGTGATTCCATGTAAATCATCTCTCACTACCGGGCTGTTTCGCCTCAGCTCCGTAACAGACTGGCTTTTTGTTACTGAGGAGGGAAAGTTGTGGAAAGTTTCAGTGGAACATTTTCTCCGTATCATCCTCTGAGGAAAAGGTTTAAATGGCCTCATCAGAATGGACGATACCCAGTACTACAGTATACACATTAAAATGGGAGGAGACAGAGTGTTTCCAGTATACACATTAGAATGGGAGGAGACAGAGAGTGTTCTCGTATACACATTAGAATGGGAGGAGACAGAGTGTTTCAGTATACACATTAGAATGGGAGGAGACAGAGTGTTTTCAGTATACACATTAGAATGGGAGGGAGACAGAGTGTTTCAGTATACACATTAGAATGGGAGGAGACAGGAGTGTTCAGTATACACATTAGAATGGAGAATGAGTATTACAGTATACACATTAGAATGGGAGAGACAGAGTGTTACAGTATACACATTAGAATGGGGAGGAGACAGAGTGTTTTCAGTATACACATTAGAATGGGAGGAGACAGAGAGTGTTACAGTATACACATTAGAATGGGAGGAGACAGAGTGTTACAGTATACACATTAGAATGGGAGGAGACAGAGTGTTTCAGTATACATTAGAATGGGAGGAGACAGAGTGTTTCAGTATACACGTTAGAATGGGAGGAGACAGAGTGTTTCAGTATACACATTAGAATGGGAGGAGACAGAGTGTTTCAGTATACACATTAGAATGGGAGGAGACAGAGTGTTTCAGTATACACATTAGAATGGGAGGAGACAGAGTGTTTCAGTATACACATTAGAATGGGAGGAGACAGAGTGTTTCAGTATACACATTAGAATGGGAGGAGACAGAGTGTTACAGTATACACATTAGAATGGGAGGAGACAGAGTGTTACAGTATACACATTAGAATGGGAGGAGACAGAGTGTTTCAGTATACACATTAGAATGGGAGGAGACAGAGTGTTACAGTATACACATTAGAATGGGAGGAGACAGAGTGTTTCAGTATACACATTAGAATGGGAGGAGACAGAGTGTTTCAGTATACACATTAGAATGGGAGGAGACAGAGTGTTTCAGTATACACATTAGAATGGGAGGAGACAGAGTGTTTCAGTATACACATTAGAATGGGAGGAGACAGGTGTTTCAGTATACACATTAGAATGGGGAGGAGACAGAGTGTTTCAGTATACACATTAGAATGGGAGGAGACAGAGTGTTTCCAGTATACACATTAGAATGGGAGGAGACAAGTGTTTCAGTATACACATTAGAATGGGAGGACAGAGTGTTTCAGTATACACGTTAGAATGGGAGGAGACAGAGTGTTACAGTATACACATTAGAATGGGAGGAGACAGAGTGTTTACAGTATACATTAGAATGGGAGGAGACAGAGTGTTACAGTATACACATTAGAATGGGAGGAGACAGAGTGTTTCAGTATATACATTATGTCACGACTCCTACCGAAGGTGGCTCCTTCCTTCCTGTTCGGGTGGTGCTCGGCGTCACCGGCCTACTAGCTGCCACTGATCTTTTCTCCCCTTTCTGTTTATTGGTTTCACCTGTTTGTGTTTTTAGGCTGATTAGTCGGGCTTTGTTTAGCAGTGAGGCTCGGCTTAGAGTCAATGTGGAGGCTATATACAGGGTACCGGTACAGAGTCAATGTGGAGACTATATACTGAAATTTTGATGCAAGTCAATGTGGAGGCTATATACAGGGGTACCGGTACACAGAGTCAATGTGGAGACTATATGCAGGTACCGGTGCAAGTCAATGCTGGAGGCTATACAGGGTACCGGTACAGAATAAATATGAAGACTACTTTACAGAGGTACCGGTACAGAGTCAATGTAGAGCTATATACAGGGAGTACCGGTACACAGAGTCAATGTGGAGACTATATACAGAAATTTTGGTACAGAATAATGTGGAGGCTATATACAGGGAATTTGGTACAGAGTCAATGTGGAGGCTATATGAGGCTGGTACAGAGTCAAATGTGGAGGCTATATACAGGGGTACCGGTACAGAGTCAATGTGGAGGCTATATACAGGGGGTACCGGTACAGAGTCAGTGTGGAGACTATATACAGGGGGTACCGGTACAGAGTCAATGTGGAGGCTATATACAGGGGGTACCGGTACAGAGTCAATGTGGAGGCTATATACAGGGGGTACCGGTACAGAGTCAATGTGGAGGCTATATGCAGGGGTACCGGTACAGAGTCAATGTGGAGGCTATATACAGGGGGTACCGGTACAGAGTCAATGTGGAGGCTATATACAGGGGGTACCGGTACAGAGTCAATGTGGAGGCTATATACAGGGGGTACCGGTACAGAGTCAATGTGGAGGCTATATACAGGGGGTACCGGTACAGAGTCAATGTGGAGGCTATATACAGGGGGTACCAGTACAGAGTCAATGTGGAGGCTATATATGGGTGGTACTGGTACTGAGTCAATGTGGAGACTATATACAGGGGTACCGGTAC
>NW_027012008.1:0-15000 GCF_036934945.1 Oncorhynchus masou masou
ACTATACCCTGTGAGACAACGTATACCCTGTGAGACATCCTATACCCTGTGAGACAACTTAAAACCCTGTGAGACAACTTATACCCTCTGAGACAACCTATACCCTTTGAGACAGTCAGACCCTCTGAGACAACCTATACCCTTTGAGACAGTCAGACCCTCTGAGACAACCTATACCCTTTGAGACAGTCAGACCCTCTGAGACAACCTATACCCTTTGAGACAGTCAGACCCTCTGAGACAACCTATACCCTCTGAGACAAACTATACACTCTGAGACAACCTATACCCTCTGAGACAGACTATACCCTCTGAGACAACCTATACCCTCTGAGACAGACTATACCCTCTGAGACAACCTATACCCTCTGAGACAGTCAGACCCTCTGAGACAGACTATACCCTCTGAGACAACCTATACCCTCTGAGACAACCCATACCCTCTGAGACAGATTATACCCTCTGAGACAACCTATACCCTCTGAGACAAACTATACCCTCTGAGACAACCTATACACTCTGAGACAACCTATACCCTCTGAGACAGACTATACCCTCTGAGACAACCTATACCCTCTGAGACAGACTATACCCTCTGAGACAACCTATACCCTCTGAGACAGTCAGACCCTCTGAGACAACCTATACCCTCTGAGACAACCTATACCCTCTGAGACAACCTATACCCTCTGAGACAACATATACCCTCTGAGACAACATATACCCTCTGAGACAACCTATACCCTCTGAGACAAACTATACCCTCTGAGACAACCTATACCCTCTGAGACAAACTATACCCTCTGAGACAACCTATACCCTCTGAGACAACCTATACCCTCTGAGACAGACTATACCCTCTGAGACAGACTATACCCTCTGAAACAACCTATACCCTCTGAGACAACATATACCCTCTTAGACAGACTATACCCTCTGAGACAACCTATACCCTCTGAGACAACCTATACCCTCTGAGACAGACTATACCCTGTGAGGCAACGTATACCCTGTGAGACATCATATACCCTGTGAGACATCATATACCCTGTGAGACAACTTAAAACCCTGTGAGACAACTTATACCCTGTGAGACAACCTATACCCTCTGAGACAGACTATACCCTCTGAGACAACCTATACCCTCTGAGACAACCTATACCCTGTGAGACAACCTATACCCTCTGAGACAACCTATACCCTCTGAGACAACCTATACCCTCTGAGACAGACTATACCCTCTGAGACAGACTATACCCTGTGAGACAACCTATACCCTCTGAGACAACCTATACCCTCTGAGACAACCTATACCCTCTGAGACAACCTATACCCTCTGAGACAACCTATACCCTGTGAGACAACCTATACCCTCTGAGACAGACTATACCCTCTGAGACAGACTATACCCTCTGAGACAGACTATACCCTCTGAGACAACCTATACCCTGTGAGACAACCTATACCCTCTGAGACAACCTATACCCTCTGAAACAACCTATACCCTGTGAGACAACCTATACCCTCTGAGACAGATTATACCCTCTGTGACAACCTATACCCTCTGAGACAGACTATACCCTCTGAGACAACCTATACCCTCTGAGACAGACTATACCCTCTGAGACAGACTATACCCTCTGAGACAACCTATACCCTCTGAGACAACCTATACCCTCTGAAACAACCTATACCCTCTGAGACAACCTATACCCTCTGAGACAGTCAGACCCTCCATCCCTCCATCCTCTTTACATTGGCCTTAAATCTGGTAGGGTACAGGGTTCATCAGAGTAACAAATGAACCTATTTTACTATGACATGGTCCTCACACTACTCTTTAACATTACTGTTTTACATTTGTTCATTTGTTTTTATCATTTGATGTGTTGTTCTCAGCAGACAAAGCTGGTCAAATGAGGTCCTTTCCACCAGCTTGGCCCACTGTGTTGATATTTTACTAATTGAAAACATACAGTACCCGTCAGGAGTTTGGACACACCTAATCATTCAAGAGTTTTTCTTTATTTTTTTTTACTATTTTCTACATTGTAGAATAATAGTGAAGACATTAAAACTATGAAATAACACATATGGAATCATGTAGTAACCAAATCATCGAAATATAAATAATTTTATATTTGAGAAATGAGCCACCCTTTGCATTGATGACAGCTTTTCACACTCTTGGCATTCTCTCAACCAGCTTCATGAGGTAGTCACCTGGAATGCATTTCAATTAACAGGTGTGTCTTGTTAAAAGTTAATTTGTGGAATGTCCTTCTTTTTAATGCATTTCAGCCAATCAGTTGTGTTGTGACAATAAATGGGTGGTATACAGAACATTTCAAGAACTTTGAAAGTTTCTTCAAGGAGCAGTTGCAAAAACCATCAGCGCTATGATGAAACTGGCTCTCATGAGGACCGCCACAGGAAAGGAAGACCCAGAGTTACCTCTGCTGCAGAGGATAAGTTTGGTAGAGTTACCTGTCTCTCATGAGGACCGCCACAGGAAAGGAAGACCCAGAGTTACCTCTGCTGCAGAGGATAAGTTCGGTAGGTCCACCTGTCTCTCATGAGGACCGCCACAGGAAAGGAAGACCCAGAGTTACCTCTGCTGCAGAGGATAAGTTCATTAGAGTTACCTGTCTCTCATGAGGACTGCCACAGGAAAGGAAGACCCAGAGTTACCTCTGCTGCAGAGGATAAGTTCGGTAGAGTTACCTGTCTCTCATGAGGACTGCCACAGGAAAGGAAGACCCAGAGTTACCTCTGCTGCAGAGGATAAATTCGGTAGAGTTACCTGTCTCTCATGAGGACCGCCACAGGAAAGGAAGACCCAGAGTTACCTCTGCTGCAGAGGATAAGTTCGGTAGAGTTACCTGTCTCTCATGAGGACCATACAGGAAAGGAAGACCCAGAGTTACCTCTGCTGCAGAGGATAAGTTCGGTAGAGTTACCTGTCTCTCATGAGGACCGCCACAGGAAAGGAAGACCCAGAGTTACCTCTGCTGCAGAGGATAAGTTCGGTAGAGTTACCTGTCTCTCATGAGGACCGCCACAGGAAAGGAAGACCCAGAGTTACCTCTGCTGCAGAGGATAAGTTCATTAGAGTTACCTGTCTCTCATGAGGACCGCCACAGGAAAGGAAGACCCAGAGTTACCTCTGCTGCAGAGGATAAGTTCAGTAGAGTTACCTGTCTCTCATGAGGACCGCCACAGGAAAGGAAGACCCAGAGTTACCTCTGCTGCAGAGGATAAGTTCAGTAGAGTTACCTGTCTCTCATGAGGACCGCCACAGGAAAGGAAGACCCAGAGTTACCTCTGCTGCAGAGGATACATTCAGTAGAGTTAACTGCACCTCAGATTGCAGCCCAAATAAATGCTTCACAGAGTTCAAGTAACAGACACATCTCAACATCAACTATTCAGAGGAGACTGCGTGAATCAGGCCTTCATTGTCGAATTGCTGCAAAACAAAACACTAGTAAAGGACACCAATAATAAGAAGAGACTTGCTTGGGCCAAGAAACACAAGCAATGGACATCAGACCGGTGGAAATCTGTCCTTTGGAATGATGAGTCCAAATCAGAGATTTTTTCTCCAACAGAAATCAGGGTCAAACAGGGAGAGATTGGGTTTGTTTGGCTTAAATCTGATTCTCTCCAAAAATCTTCTGTATACAAGAATGTAGAAAGAGATAGAAAGAGAGAAGGAGAGATCAAAGATAACCTTTTTTCTAAGAAATGATAGATGGATGTTATTTCTCTGGAAGGAGGAAAAGGATTATGTTTCAAACACAGACACATGAAAGCTCTGGGCAGATGAACGGACTGGCGGGGAGGGAGAGAGAGAGAGACCGTCTGACCCAGCTCTGGGCAGATGAACGGACTGGCAGGGTCGGAGAGAGACCGTCTGACCCAGCTCTGGGCAGACAGACGGACTGGCAGGGTGGGAGAGGGACCGTCTGACCCAGCTCTGGGCAGACAGACGGACTGGCGGGGAGGGAGAGAGAGAGAGACCGTCTGACCCAGCTCTGAGCAGATGAACGGACTGGCGGGGAGGGAGAGAGAGAGAGACCGTCTGACCCAGCTCTGGGCAGACAGACGGACTGGCAGGGTCGGAGAGAGACCATCTGACCCAGCTCTGGGCAGATGAACGGACTGGCGGGGAGGGAGAGAGAGAGACCGTCTGACCCAGCTCTGGGCAGATGAACGGACTGGCAGGGTGGGGAGAGAGAGAGAGACCGTCTGACCCAGCTCTGGGCAGATGAACGGACTGGCGGGGAGGAGAGAGAGAGAGACCATCTGACCCAGCTCTGGGCAGATGAACGGACTGGCGGGGAGGAGAGAGAGAGACCGTCTGACCCAGCTCTGGGCAGATGAACGGACTGGCAGGGTGGGAGAGAGACCGTCTGACCCAGCTCTGGGCAGATGAACGGACTGGCGGGGAGGGAGAGAGAGAGAGACCATCTGACCCAGCTCTGGGCAGATGAACGGACTGGCGGGGAGGGAGAGAGAGAGAGACCATCTGACCCAGCTCTGGGCAGATGAACGGACTGGCGGGGAGGGAGAGACAGAGAGACCATCTGACCCAGCTCTGGGCAGATGAACGGACTGGCAGGGAGAGAGAGAGGAGACCGTCTGACCTAGCTCTGGGCAGATGAACGGACTGGCGGGGAGGGAGAGAGAGAGACCGTCTGACCCAGCTCTGGGCAGATGAACGGACTGGGGGAGAGAGAGAGAGAGACCGTCTGACCTAGCTCTGGGCAGATGAACGGACTGGCGGGGAGGGAGAGAGACCGTCTGACCCAGCTCTGGGCAGACAGACGGACTGGCAGGGTGGGAGAGGGACCGTCTGACCCAGCTCTAGGCAGACAGACGGACTGGCACGGTGGGAGAGAGACCGTCTGACCCAGCTCTGGGCAGACAGACGGACTGGCAGGGTGGGAGAGGGACCGTCTGACCCAGCTCTGGGCAGACAGACGGACTGGCAGGGTGGGAGAGAGAGACTGTCTGACCCAGCTCTGGGCAGACAGACAGACTGGCAGGGTGGGAGAGGGACCGTCTGACCCAGCTCTGGGCAGACAGACGGACTGGCGGGGAGGGAGAGAGAGACCATCTGACCCAGCTCTGGGCAGACAGACAGACTGGCAGAGAGGGAGAAAGACCGTCTGACCCAGCTCTGAGCAGACAGACGGACTGGCAGGGTGGGAGAGAGACCGTCTGACCCAGCTCTGGGCAGACAGACAGACTGGCAGGGTGGGAGAGAGACCATCTGACCCAGCTCTGGGCAGACAGACAGACTGGCAGGGTGGGAGAGAGACCATCTGACCCAGCTCTGGGCAGATGAACGGACTGGCAGGGAGGGAGAGAGAGAGAGACCGTCTGACCTAGCTCTGGGCAGATGAACGGACTGGCGGGGAGGGAGAGAGAGAGAGACCGTCTGACCCAGCTCTGGGCAGATGAACGGACTGGCGGGGAGGGAGAGAGAGAGAGACCGTCTGACCTAGCTCTGGGCAGATGAACGGACTGGCGGGGAGGGAGAGAGACCGTCTGACCCAGCTCTGGGCAGACAGACGGACTGGCAGGGTGGGAGAGGGACCGTCTGACCCAGCTCTAGGCAGACAGACGGACTGGCACGGTGGGAGAGAGACCGTCTGACCCAGCTCTGGGCAGACAGACGGACTGGCAGGGTGGGAGAGGGACCGTCTGACCCAGCTCTGGGCAGACAGACGGACTGGCAGGGTGGGAGAGAGAGACTGTCTGACCCAGCTCTGGGCAGACAGACAGACTGGCAGGGTGGGAGAGGGACCGTCTGACCCAGCTCTGGGCAGACAGACGGACTGGCGGGGAGGGAGAGAGAGACCGTCTGACCCAGCTCTGGGCAGACAGACAGACTGGCAGAGAGGGAGAAAGACCGTCTGACCCAGCTCTGAGCAGACAGACGGACTGGCAGGGTGGGAGAGAGACCGTCTGACCCAGCTCTGGGCAGACAGACAGACTGGCAGGGTGGGAGAGAGACCATCTGACCCAGCTCTGGGCAGACAGACAGACTGGCAGGGTGGGAGAGAGACCGTCTGACCCAGCTCTGGGCAGACAGACGGACTGGCAGGGTGGGAGAGGGACCGTCTGACCCAGCTCTGGGCAGACAGACGGACTGGCGGGGAGGGAGAGAGAGAGAGACCGTCTGACCCAGCTCTGGGCAGATGAACGGACTGGCAGGGTGGGAGAGAGACCGTCTGACCCAGCTCTGGGCAGATGAACGGACTGGCAGGGAGGGAGAGAGAGAGAGACCATCTGACCCAGCCCAGTAGACCTAGTGTAAGGGACGTTCAGCACTCTCGATCTGTAGACTAATTGGACAACGATTGGTCCCCATGGCGTGGTATTCACAGAATGAATAACTAGCTAGATGGACATCTTGGATTCCATACTAATGGTTGACTGCTTTTTACTCAGTAACAGAACCGTGTTGTCATGTCCTGTCTCATGTTCCACTCTGTAACAGAACCGTGTTGTCATGTCCTGTCTCATGTTCCACTCTGTAACAGAACCGTGTTGTCATGTCCTGTCTCATGTTCCACTCTGTAACAGAACCGTGTTGTCATGTCCTGTCTCATGTTCCACTCTGTAACAGATCCATGTTGTCATGTCCTGTCTCATGTTCCACCCTGTAACAGAACCATGTTGTCGGGTCCTGTCTCATGTTCCACTCTGTAACAGAACCATGTTGTCATGTCCTGTCTCATGTTCCACTCTGTAACAGAACCATGTTGTCATGTCCTGTCTCATGTTCCACCCTTTAACAGAACCATGTTGTCGGGTCTTGTCTCATGTTCCACTCTGTAACAGAACCATGTTGTCAGGTCCTGTCTCATGTTCCACTCTGTTGTCATGTCCTGTCTCATGTTCCACCCTGTAACAGAATCGTGTTGTCATGTCCTGTCTCATGTTCCACTCTGTAACAGAACCATGTTGTCGGGTCTTGTCTCATGTTCCACTCTGTTGTCATGTCCTGTCTCATGTTCCACTCTGTAACAGAACCATGTTGTCATGTCCTGTCTCATGTTCCACTCTGTAACAGAACCATGTTGTCGGGTCCTGTCTCATGTTCCACTCTGTTGTCATGTCCTGTCTCATGTTCCACTCTGTAACAGAACCATGTTGTCATGTCCTGTCTCATGTTCCACTCTGTTGTCATGTCCTGTCTCATGTTCCACTCTGTAACAGAACCATGTTGTCGGGTCTTGTCTCATGTTCCACTCTGTTGTCATGTCCTGTCTCATGTTCCACCCTGTAACAGAATCGTGTTGTCATGTCCTGTCTCATGTTCCACTCTGTAACAGAACCATGTTGTCGGGTCTTGTCTCATGTTCCACTCTGTTGTCATGTCCTGTCTCATGTTCCACTCTGTAACAGAACCATGTTGTCATGTCCTGTCTCATGTTCCACTCTGTAACAGAACCATGTTGTCGGGTCTTGTCTCATGTTCCACCCTGTAACAGAACCATGTTGTCGGGTCCTGTCTCATGTTCCACCCTGTAACAGAATCGTGTTGTCATGTCCTGTCTCATGTTCCACTCTGTTGTCAGGTCCGGTCTCATGTTCCACTCTGTTGTCATGTCCTGTCTCATGTTCCACCCTGTAACAGAATCGTGTTGTCATGTCCTGTCTCATGTTCCACTCTGTAACAGAACCATGTTGTCGGGTCTTGTCTCATGTTCCACTATGTTGTCATGTCCTGTCTCATGTTCCACTCTGTTGTCATGTCCTGTCTCATGTTCCACTCTGTTGTCATGTCCTGTCTCATGTTCCACCCTGTAACAGAATCGTGTTGTCATGTCCTGTCTCATGTTCCACTCTGTAACAGAACCATGTTGTCGGGTCTTGTCTCATGTTCCACTCTGTTGTCATGTCCTGTCTCATGTTCCACTCTGTAACAGAACCATGTTGTCATGTCCTGTCTCATGTTCCACTCTGTAACAGAACCATGTTGTCGGGTCCTGTCTCATGTTCCACTCTGTTGTCATGTCCTGTCTCATGTTCCACTCTGTAACAGAACCATGTTGTCATGTCCTGTCTCATGTTCCACTCTGTTGTCATGTCCTGTCTCATGTTCCACTCTGTAACAGAACCATGTTGTCGGGTCTTGTCTCATGTTCCACTCTGTTGTCATGTCCTGTCTCATGTTCCACTCTGTAACAGAACCATGTTGTCATGTCCTGTCTCATGTTCCACTCTGTAACAGAACCATGTTGTCGGGTCCTGTCTCATGTTCCACTCTGTTGTCATGTCCTGTCTCATGTTCCACTCTGTAACAGAACCATGTTGTCATGTCCTGTCTCATGTTCCACTCTGTTGTCATGTCCTGTCTCATGTTCCACTCTGTAACAGAACCATGTTGTCATGTCCTGTCTCATGTTCCACTCTGTAACAGAACCATGTTGTCGGGTCTTGTCTCATGTTCCACTCTGTTGTCAGGTCCTGTCTCATGTTCCACTCTGTAACAGAACCATGTTGTCGGGTCTTGTCTCATGTTCCACCCTGTAACAGAACCGTGTTGTCATGTCCTGTCTCATGTTCCACTCTGTTGTCATGTCCTGTCTCATGTTCCACTCTGTAACAGAACCATGTTGTCGGGTCTTGTCTCATGTTCCACTCTGTTGTCGGGTCTTGTCTCATGTTCCACTCTGTTGTCAGGTCCGGTCTCATGTTCCACTCTGTTGTCATGTCCTGTCTCATGTTCCACTCTGTAACAGAACCATGTTGTCGGGTCTTGTCTCATGTTCCACTCTGTTGTCAGGTCCGGTCTCATGTTCCACTCTGTTGTCATGTCCTGTCTCATGTTCCACTCTGTAACAGAACCATGTTGTCGGGTCTTGTCTCATGTTCCACTCTGTTGTCAGGTCCGGTCTCGTGTTCCACTCTGTTGTCATGTCCTGTCTCATGTTCCACCCTGTAACAGAACCGTGTTGTCATGTCCTGTCTCATGTTCCACTCTGTTGTCATGTCCTGTCTCATGTTCCACTCTGTAACAGAACCATGTTGTCGGGTCTTGTCTCATGTTCCACTCTGTTGTCGGGTCTTGTCTCATGTTCCACTCTGTTGTCATGTCCTGTCTCATGTTCCACTCTGTAACAGAACCATGTTGTCGGGTCTTGTCTCATGTTCCACTCTGTTGTCGGGTCTTGTCTCATGTTCCACTCTGTTGTCATGTCCGGTCTCATGTTCCACTCTGTTGTCAGGTCCGGTCTCATGTTCCACTCTGTTGTCATGTCCTGTCTCATGTTCCACTCTGTAACAGAACCATGTTGTCGGGTCTTGTCTCATGTTCCACTCTGTTGTCAGGTCCGGTCTCATGCTCCACTCTGTTGTCAGGTCTTGTCTCATGCTCCACTCTGTTGTCAGGTCTTGTCTCATGTTCCACTCTGTAACAGAACCATGTTGTCGGGTCTTGTCTCATGTTCCACTCTGTTGTCAGGTCCGGTCTCATGCTCCACTCTGTTGTCAGGTCTTGTCTCATGCTCCACTCTGTTGTCAGGTCTTGTCTCATGTTCCACTCTGTTGTCAGGTCCGGTCTCATGCTCCACTCTGTTGTCAGGTCTTGTCTCATGCTCCACTCTGTTGTCAGGTCCGGTCTCATGCTCCACTCTGTTGTCAGGTCTTGTCTCATGCTCCACTCTGTTGTCAGGTCTTGTCTCATGTTCCACTCTGTAACAGAACCATGTTGTCGGGTCTTGTCTCATGTTCCACTCTGTTGTCAGGTCCGGTCTCATGCTCCACTCTGTTGTCAGGTCTTGTCTCATGCTCCACTCTGTTGTCAGGTCCTGTCTCATGTTCCACTCTGTTGTCATGTCTTGTCTCGTGTTCCACTCTGTAACAGAACCATGTTGTCGGGTCTTCCACTCTGTTGTCAGGTCCGGTCTCATGTTCCACTCTGTTGTCAGGTCTTGTCTCGTGTTCCACTCTGTAACAGAACCATGTTGTCGGGTCTTCCACTCTGTTGTCAGGTCCGGTCTCATGTTCCACTCTGTTGTCAGGTCTTGTCTCATGTTCCACTCTGTAACAGAACCATGTTGTCGGGTCTTGTCTCATGTTCCACTCTGTTGTCAGGTCCGGTCTCATGCTCCACTCTGTTGTCAGGTCTTGTCTCATGCTCCACTCTGTTGTCAGGTCTTGTCTCATGCTCCACTCTGTTGTCAGGTCTTGTCTCATGTTCCACTCTGTAACAGAACCATGTTGTCGGGTCTTGTCTCATGTTCCACTCTGTTGTCAGGTCCGGTCTCATGCTCCACTCTGTTGTCAGGTCTTGTCTCATGCTCCACTCTGTTGTCAGGTCCTGTCTCATGTTCCACTCTGTTGTCATGTCTTGTCTCGTGTTCCACTCTGTAACAGAACCATGTTGTCGGGTCTTCCACTCTGTTGTCAGGTCCGGTCTCATGCTCCACTCTGTTGTCAGGTCCTGTCTCATGTTCCACTCTGTTGTCATGTCTTGTCTCGTGTTCCACTCTGTAACAGAACCATGTTGTCGGGTCTTCCACTCTGTTGTCAGGTCCGGTCTCATGTTCCACTCTGTTGTCATGTCTTGTCTCGTGTTCCACTCTGTAACAGAACCATGTTGTCGGGTCTTCCACTCTGTTGTCAGGTCCGGTCTCATGTTCCACTCTGTTGTCATGTCTTGTCTCATGTTCCACTCTGTAACAGAACCATGTTGTCGGGTCTTGTCTCATGTTCCACTCTGTTGTCAGGTCCGGTCTCATGCTCCACTCTGTTGTCAGGTCCGGTCTCATGCTCCACTCTGTGGCCAGGTCCGGTCTCATGCTCCACTCTGTTGTCAGGTCTTGTCTCATGCTCCACTCTGTGGTCAGGTCCGGTCTCATGTTCCACTCTGTTGTCAGGTCTTGTCTCATGTTCCACTCTGTAACAGAACCATGTTGTCGGGTCTTGTCTCATGTTCCACTCTGTTGTCAGGTCCGGTCTCATGCTCCACTCTGTTGTCAGGTCTTGTCTCATGCTCCACTCTGTTGTCAGGTCTTGTCTCATGCTCCACTCTGTTGTCAGGTCTTGTCTCATGTTCCACTCTGTAACAGAACCATGTTGTCGGGTCTTGTCTCATGTTCCACTCTGTTGTCAGGTCCGGTCTCATGCTCCACTCTGTTGTCAGGTCTTGTCTCATGCTCCACTCTGTTGTCAGGTCCTGTCTCATGTTCCACTCTGTTGTCATGTCTTGTCTCGTGTTCCACTCTGTAACAGAACCATGTTGTCGGGTCTTCCACTCTGTTGTCAGGTCCGGTCTCATGCTCCACTCTGTTGTCAGGTCCTGTCTCATGTTCCACTCTGTTGTCATGTCTTGTCTCGTGTTCCACTCTGTAACAGAACCATGTTGTCGGGTCTTCCACTCTGTTGTCAGGTCCGGTCTCATGTTCCACTCTGTTGTCATGTCTTGTCTCGTGTTCCACTCTGTAACAGAACCATGTTGTCGGGTCTTCCACTCTGTTGTCAGGTCCGGTCTCATGTTCCACTCTGTTGTCATGTCTTGTCTCATGTTCCACTCTGTAACAGAACCATGTTGTCGGGTCTTGTCTCATGTTCCACTCTGTTGTCAGGTCCGGTCTCATGCTCCACTCTGTTGTCAGGTCCGGTCTCATGCTCCACTCTGTGGCCAGGTCCGGTCTCATGCTCCACTCTGTTGTCAGGTCTTGTCTCATGCTCCACTCTGTGGTCAGGTCCGGTCTCATGCTCCACTCTGTTGTCAGGTCTTGTCTCATGCTCCACTCTGTGGTCAGGTCCGGTCTCATGCTCCACTCTGTGGTCAGGTCTTGTCTCATGCTCCACTCTGTGGTCAGGTCCGGTCTCATGTGAAGTACAGTACATTTCTCCCTCTGTGTTTATAATGTACACATTTCCACCCCAGACATTACTCATCCCTTTGAGGAGAATATTCATTTTACGTAGTTAGATATGGCAGATTTTGTGCTTGTGTTGTACAGCTGTTTGATTTGTCCCAGCCAGCTCTCCGTTCCAGCTTCCTCCTGTGATTTATACATCCACACAGCTCAAAGCTTGCTGCCCTCTCACTTCTAATCCATTACATTATTTAATTTATCTACTTGGATTTTATTTATGAACTGCCGCTAAAGCAGTTTGTTTCTTTTTTTCGCTAACTTTTCGAATATTTGAAGAGAAAGAAATTGGCATGTTGTCACAGGGCTTTTCAAATCAGCCATGGCTGCCTGCTTCCCTTCCTACTCTGAGGTGAGATTTGTTTAAAGTATTTTAATATTTATAATTAGTTAATGGACCTAACCATATTTATTAAGTCTACGGTAAGCATTTATTTTAGAGTCGCTTTGGGTGTGGCTCCCAAATGGCCCCCTCTTCCCTATGTAGTGCACTACATGGCCCCCTATACCCTATGTAGTACACTACATGGCCCCCTATTCCCAATGTAGTGCACTACATGGCCCCCTATACCCTATGTAGTACAATACATGGCCCCCTATTCCCTATGTAGTGCACTACATGGCCCCCTATACCCTATGGATTACAATACATGGCCCCCTATTCCCTATGTAGTGCACTACATGGCCCCCTATTCCCTATGTAGTGCACTACATGGCCCCCTATTCCCTATATAGGGCACTATATTCCCCCTATTCCCTATATAATGCACTACATGGCCCCCTATTCCCTATGTAGTCCACTACATGGCCCCCTATTCCCTATGTAGTGCACTACATGGCCCCCTATTCCCTATTTGGTGCACTACAAGGCCCGCTATTCCCTATATAGTGCACTACATGGCCCCCTATTCCCTATTTGGTGCACTACAAGGCCCGCTATTCCCTATATAGTGCACTATCAAGCCCTGATCAAAACAAGTAAACTATATGGAGAATAGGTTGCCATTTGGGTTGCCCCCCCCCCCTCGCGGTAATGTCATTGGGATGCCCCCCCCCCCCCTCGAGGTAATGTCATTGGGATGCCCCCCCCCCCCCTCGAGGTAATGTCATTGGGATGCCCCCCCCTCAATGTAATATCATTGGGATGCCCCCTCCTCAATGTAATGTCATTGGGATGCCCCCTCCTCAATGTAATGTCATTGGGATGCCCCCTCCTCAATGTAATATCATTGGGATGCCCCCCCTCAATGTAATATCATTGGGATGCCCCCCCTCAATGTAATATCATTGGGATGCCCCCCTCAATGTAATATCATTGGGATGCCCCCCCCTCAATGTAATATCATTGGGATGCCCCCTCCTCAAAGTCATGTCATTGGGATGCCCCTCCTCAAAGTAATATTAATGATCTAATGCACTGAGCGGGGTCCTTGGGCCCAAGGAACAGACCATATGGTGCCTGAGTAAAATTCTCATTCTTCTACCACTAAGCAGGGAAGTAGACAAGGGAGTTTTGGGTACTGTAATGACCCATACCAGACTGGTGTTGAAGGTACTGTAAGGACCCATACCAGACTGGTGTTGAAGGTACTGTAATGACCCATACCAGACTGGTGTTGAAGGTACTGTAAGGACCCATACCAGACTGGTGTTGAAGGTTCTGTAAGGACCCATACCAGACTGGTGTTGAAGGTTCTGTAAGGACCCATACCAGACTGGTGTTGAAGGTACTGTAAAGACCCATACCAGACTGGTGTTGAAGGTGCTGTAAAGACCCATACCAGACTGGTGTTGAAGGTACTGTAAGGACCCATACCAGACTGGTGTTGAAGGTTCTGTAAGGACCCATACCAGACTGGTGTTGAAGGTTCTGTAAGGACCCATACCAGACTGGTGTTGAAGGTACTGTAAAGACCCGTACCAGACTGGTGTTGAAGGTACTGTAAAGACCCGTACCAGACTGGTGTTGAAGGTACTGTAAGGACCCATACCAGACTGGTGTTGAAGGGTACAGGAAGGTTCTATAAAGACCCATACCAGACTGGTGTTGAAGGGTACAGGAAGGTTCTATAAAGACCCATACCAGACTGGTGTTGAAGGTACTGTAAGGACCCATACCAGACTGGTGTTGAAGGGTACAGGAAGGTTCTATAAGGACCCATACCAGACTGGTGTTGAAGGGTACAGGAAGGTTCTATAAGGACCCATACCAGACTGGTGTTGAAGGGTATAGGAAGGTTCTATAAGGACCCATACCAGACTGGTGTTGAAGGGTACAGGAAGGTTCTATAAAGACCCATACCAGACTGGTGTTGAAGGGTATAGGAAGGTTCTATAAAGACCCATACCAGACTGGTGTTGAAGGGTACAGGAAGGTTCTATAAAGACCCATACCAGACTGGTGTTGAAGGTTCTATAAGGACCCATACCAGACTGGTGTTGAAGTGTATAGGAAGGTTCTATAAAGACCCATACCAGACTGGTGTTGAAGGGTATAGGAAGGTTCTATAAAGACCCATACCAGACTGGTGTTGAAGGGTACAGGAAGGTTCTATAAAGACCCATACCAGACTGGTGTTGAAGGTTCTATAAGGACCCATACCAGACTGGTGTTGAAGGGTATAGGAAGGTTCTATAAGGACCCATACCAGACTGGTGTTGAAGGTACTGTAAGGACCCATACCAGACTGGTGTTGAAGGTACTGTAAGGACCCATACCAGACTGGTGTTGAAGGTACTGTAAGGACCCATACCAGACTGGTGTTGAAGGGTACAGGAAGGTTCTATAAGGACCCATACCAGACTGGTGTTGAAGGGTACAGGAAGGTTCTATAAAGACCCATACCAGACTGGTGTTGAAGGGTACAGGAAGGTTCTATAAAGACCCATACCAGACTGGTGTTGAAGGTACTGTAAGGACACATACCAGACTGGTGTTGAAGGTACTGTAAAGACCCATACCAGACTGGTGTTGAAGGGTATAGAAAGGTTCTATAAAGACCCATACCAGACTGGTGTTGAAGGGTATAGGAAGGTTCTATAAAGACCCATACCAGACTGGTGTTAAAGGGTACAGGAAGGTTCTATAAAGACC
>NW_027012008.1:20000-21212 GCF_036934945.1 Oncorhynchus masou masou
TAGACCTACACAAGGCTGTGCTGGGCTACAGGACAATAGGCAAGCAGCTTGGTGAGAAGGCAACAACTGTTGGGGCAATTATTAGAAATTGGAAGAAGTTCAAGATGACGGTCAATCACCCTCGGTCTGGGGCTCCATGCAAGATCTCACCTCGTAGGGCATCAATGATCATGAGGAAGGTGAGGGAGCAGCCCAGAACTACACGGCAGGACCTGGTCAATGACCTGAAGAGACCTGGGACCACAGTCTCAAAGAAAACCATTAGTAACACACTACAACGTCATGGATTAAAATCCTGCAGCTCATGCAAGGTCCCCCTGCTCAAGCCAGCGCATGTCCAGGCCTGTCTGAAGTTTTTCCAATGACCATCTGGATGATCCAGAGGAGGAATGGGAGAAGGTTGTGTGGTCTGATGAGACAAAAATAGAGCTTTTTGGTCTAAACTCCACTCACCGTGTTTGGTGAGGAAGAAGGATGAGTACAACCCCAAGAACACCATCCCAACCGTGAAGCATGGAGGGTGGAAACATCATTCTTTGGAGATGCTTTTCTGCAAAGGGGACAGGACAACTGCACCGTATTGAGGGGAGGATGGATGGGGCCATGTATCACGAGATCTTGGCCAACAACCTCCTTCCCTCCAGTAAGAGCATTGAAGATGGATCGTGGCTGGGTCTTCCAGCATGACAACGACCCGAAACACACAGCCAGGGCAACTGGGAGTGGCTCCGTAAGATGCATCTCAAGGTCCTGGGTGGCCTGGCCAGTCTCCAGACCTGAACCCAATAGAAAATCTTTGGAGGAGCTGAAAGTCCGTATTGCCCGGCGACAGCCCCGAAACCTGCGGATCTGGAGAAGGTCTGTATGGAGGAGTGGGCCAAAATCCCTGCTGCAGTGTGTGCAAACCTGGTCAAGAACTACAGGAAACGTATGATCTCTGTATTTGCAAACAAAGGTTTCTGTACCAAATATTAAGTTCTGCTTTTCTGATGTATCAAATACTTATGTCATGCAATAAAATGCAAATTAATTACTTAAAAATCACACAATGTGATTTTCTAGATTTCTTTCTAGATTTTTGTCTCTCACAGTTGAAGTGTACCTATGATAAAAATTACAGACCTCTACATGCTTTGTAAGTAGGGAAAACCTACAAAATCGGCAGTGTATCAAATACTTGTTCTTCCCACTGTAGGTAACTGACTTGTCCAG
>NW_027012009.1:0-21211 GCF_036934945.1 Oncorhynchus masou masou
CTGTCTTTTTACTGTTGTTTTTATTTCTTTACCTTCCCTATTGTTTACCTTTGATACATTTAACTTGATTTGATTTGAATCACACAGACCCACAAACAAACAATTTGAAAACAAATCAAACTCTTGATGAACTCCCATATCTGTTAGACGACATATCAAAGCACAGCAGCAGGTGAGAGAGAGGCTAAGCTGTAGTGTGGGTCTAGGTCTGTCAATCAAACTGCTTTTACACACGCTCATCATTCCCATCTGAAAACACTGCTGCTCTTTCTTGTTGTTTTGGCAGCCGCTCCAACCTCACATAATGTAGAACAAAGAGGTCCTCATCCCAGACACTGGGCACCATGCTGCCTTTATTTCTCTCTCGCTGCTTGTCTGGTGTGTGTGTGTGCAACTGATCTCAGGCTGAGCAGGCTGGGTGTATTACCTGTTGGCTAGATCTCCTCCTCCTCTTGTCCTCTACCACTGTCCTCCTGTCCCCCCAGGGAGAGGTAGAGAGGAGGAAGGGGAGATGGGAACAGAGGGAGAGAGAACACACGAAAGGGTCGAAAGAGAAGAAGAGGGAAGTGAGGGATGAGGTAATTAATGTAACTTGAGGGGGTCAGGGATAGATGTGTTGGAACTTGAGGGGGTCAGGGATAGTGTGTTGGAACTTGAGTGGGGTCAGAGGTAGTGTGTTGGAACTTGGAGGGGGTTAGAGGTAGTGTGTTGGAACTCGGAGGGGGTCAGAGGTAGCGTGTTGGAACTTGAAGGGTGTCAGGGATGGTGTGTTGGAAATTGGAGGGGTCAGAGGTAGTGTGTTGGAACTTGAAGGGGGTCAGATGTAGTGTGTTGGAACTCGGAGGGGGTCAGAGGTGGTGTGTTGGAACTCGGAGGGGGTCAGTCGCAGTGTGTTGGAACCGGAGGGGGTCAGAGGTAGTGTGTTGGAACTTGGAGGGGGTCAGAGGTAGTGTGTTGGAACTCGGAGGGGGTCAGAGTAGTGTGCTGGAACCCGGAGGGGGTCAGGGGTAGTGTGTTGGAACTCGGAGGGGATCAGGGATAGTGTGTTGGAACTTGGAGGGGTCAGAGGTAGTGTGTTGGAACTCGGAGGGGGTCAGAGGTAGTGTGTTGGAACTCGGAGGGGTCAGAGGTAGTGTGTTGGAACTCGGAGGGTGTCAGGGGTAGTGTGTTGGAACTCGGAGAGGGTCAGGGATGAGTGTGTTGGAACTCGGAGGGGGTCAGGGTAGTGCATTGGAACTCGGAGGGGGTCAGAGATAGTGTGTTGGAACTCGGAGGGGGTCAGAGAGAGTGTGTTGGAACTTGGAGGGGGTCAGAGTAGTGTGTTGGAACTTGGAGGGGGTCAGAGGTAGTGTGTTGGAACTTGGAGGGGGTCAGAGGTAGTGTGTTGGAACTAGGAGGGGGTCAGAGGTAATGTGTTGGAACTTGGAGGGGGTCAGAGGTAGTGTGTTGGAACTTGAGGGGGTCAGAGTAGTGTGTTGGAACCCGGAGGGGGTCAGAAGTAGTGTGTTGGAACTTGAGGGGTCAGAGAGTGTGTTGGAACTTGGAGGGGTCAGAGTAGTGTGTTGGAACTTGGAGGGGTCAGAGGTAGTGTGTTGGAACTCGGAGGGGGTCAGAGGTAGTGTGTTGGAACTCGGAGGGGGTCAGAGGTAGTGTGTTGGAACTTGGAGGGGGTCAGGGATGGTGTGTTGGAACCTCGGAGGGGGTCAGGAGTAGTGTGTTGGAACTTGGAGGGGGTCAGGGGTAGTCTGTTGGAACTCGGAGGGGGTCAGGAGTAGTGTGTTGGAACTTGAAGGGAGTCAAATGTAGTGTGTTGGAACTTGGAGGGGGTCCAGATGTAGTGTGTTGGAACTCGGAGGGTGTCGTCAGGGGTAGTGTGTTGGAACTCGGAGAGGTCAGGGATATGTGTTGGAACTCGGAGGGGGTCAGGGTAGTGTGTTGGAACTCGGAGGGGGTCAGAGATAGTGTGTTGGAACTCGGAGGGGGTCAGGGGTAGTGTGTTGGAACTCGGAGGGGATCAGAGGTAGTGTGTTGGAACTAGGAGGGGTCAGAGGTAGTGTGTTGGAACTAGGAGGGGGTCAGAGGTAATGTGTTGGAACTTGGAGGGGGTCAGAGGTAGTGTGTTGGAACTTGAAGGGGGTCAGAGTAGTGTGTTGGAACTCGGAGGGGGTCAGAAGTAGTGTGTTGGAACTTGGAGGGGGTCAGAGAGAGTGTGTTGGAACTTGGAGGGGGTCAGAGAGATGTGTTGGAACTTGGAGGGGGTCAGAGTAGTGTGTTGGAACTCGGAGGGGGTCAGAGGTAGTGTGTTGGAACTCGGAGGGGTCAGAGTGTAGTGTGTTGGAACTTGGAGGGGGTCAGGAGTAGTGTGTTGGAACTTGGAGGGGGTCAGGGGTAGTCTGTTGGAACTCGGAGGGGTCAGAGGTAGTGTGTTGGAACTCGGAGGGGGTCAGAGGTAGTGTGTTGGAACTTGGAGGGGGTCAGGAGTAGTGTGTTGGAACTCGGAGGGGGTCAGGGGTGGTGTGTTGGAACTCGGAGGGGGTCAGGAGTAGTGTGTTGGAACTTGGAGGGGGTCAGAGTAGTGTGTTGGAACTTGGAGGAGTCAGAGTGTAGTGTGTTGGAACTTGGAGGGGGTCAGATGTAGTGTGTTGTGTTACCGGTCATGTCAGTCGCAACTGAACGTCTTTTTGTTTAAAAGTCTGTCCTGTCAATGTGGGAAGGCAGTGTTCATTTTACTCTGCAATACAATTGTCTGTATAGGACCAGGGTAACACCTCAACCCCTTCCTTCCCTCACACACTCTGTCCCTCAACTGACGCAGGTTCATGTCTATTACCAGGAGTCTTGTCCTGGAGGCAGAACTGGTTGATTTCTGCTAGATGGGCCAGCTGCAATGTCAAATTTGGCTGTATTGTAAAAGGTATGAAAACAAAAATGTGATTTTTGGTTTCAATTTAAGGTTTGTACTAGACATTAGGGTTAGCAGTGTGGTTAGGGTTCAAATCAGATTTTATGACCTTGTGGCTATGCCAGCTAGTGACCACGCTGACCTAACGTTTGTTTGTGTCCTGCCTCCGTTGTGGTTCTGATTGGGTGATGTAGGCTATTAATCAGGTTCAGGACCCTGAGGGCTTCTTCCAACACGTGTGTGTGTGTGTGTGTGTGTGTGTGTGTGTGTGTGTGTGTGTGTGTGTGTGTGTGTGTGTGTGTTTTGGCATGACGGGTTGCTTGTGGGCTCAGGTCTTTGTGTGTGTCATAAAGCCACGTTCCTTCTCTGAGTACTTGCAGCACACACACACATGCAGGTCAGTCTCAGCAGCACATGCTGCATTGATACAGGGCTGGTAACAGGGGTGTGTGGTTAGAGAGGTTTGGGAGCCCTCAGATATACATACGGTTTAAACAATGTAGCAGCCAGCCCATTGAGAACATACAGTATGAACCTCTGTACACTGCTTGTTAAACCTCATGTCTGACATGCTTCGTACTATACTCAGAAGGCATAGTTTAGCCACAGTCTCAAGCCTGAATATACTGACATTTGAAATAACAGACAGTACGTAAACATTTCAGAAACGGCCACCAAGCAGAAATGTGTGATGTTAAAGTAAGCTAACGTTGTAATATCTGATATTCCAGGTCCATTTTGCTGCTAACGTTGCTTCAGGGTCTCCCAATAACCTTTAAACGGGTTCTGCATTTCATAACGTCATTAGACTGATTTATGTGGGCTTTATAAGACATTGTTATGTATGCAGGAACAGAAGATAACATTTTCAAATGTACACCTTCTGTATTATAGTCTTGTGTTCCACCCTGGACAGTATGCATTATGGAAGGCTCCTACTGCCTCAGCAGCTTCTTTGTCATTTCTGACCCTTCAACCCGAGCTCCAGGTTTTGAGGTTAATGGGAGTGGTGGCTGAGTACACGTACCCGTGAGTGTCAGAAGTCCTCATAAGAATCTTAAACCAACTACAATTCAGAGAAGTGAGGACATTTTGCTGTTTTTGGCTTAGTGGTAGGGTTACTGTTGGAATTAGGGTTATGGTTAGGGTTACTGTTGGAAATAGGTTATGGTTAGGGTTATGGTTAGGTTACTGTTGGAAATAGGTTATGGTTAGGGTTACTGCTGGAAATAGGGTTATGGTTAGGGTTACTGTTGGAAAAGGGTTATGGTTAGGGTTACTGTTGGAATTAGGGTTATGGTTAGGGTTACTGTTGGAATTAGGGTTATGGTTAGGGTTACTGTTGGAAATAGGTTATGGTTAGGTTACTGTTGGAAATAGGGTTATGGTTAGGGTTATGGTTAGGGTCACTGTTGGAAATAGGGTTATGGTTAGGGTTACTGTTGGAATTAGGGTTATGGTTAGGGTTACTGTTGGAAATAGGGTTATGGTTAGGGTTACTGTTGGAATTAGGGTTATGGTTAGGGTTACTGTTGGAAATAGGGTTATGGTTAGGGTTACTGTTGGAATTAGGGTTATGGTTAGGGTTACTGTTGGAAATAGGGTTATGGTTAGGGTTACTGTTGGAATTAGGGTTATGGTTAGGGTTACTGCTGAACTAGGCCATGGTTAGGCTATGGTTAGGTCACTCGCTGGAACCAGGCTGCGGCTGTGTCACTGCTGAACTAGGTCATGGTTAGGCCACTGCTGAAACAGGCCTACGGTTGTGGCCACTGCTGGAAATAGGCCATGGTTGTGGTCACTGCTCGGGAACTAGGGCTCATGGCTAGGGTCACGGTTTGTGTCACCGCCGGGAACTAGGTCATGGCCAGGCCACCGCTGAACTAGGCCGCGGTCAGGGCCACCGCTGAAACAGGCCATGGCCAGGCCACTGCTGGAAACAGGCCTATGTCAGGCCACTGCTGGAAAACAGGGCTTCATGGTTAGGTCACTGCTGAAACTAGGCTATGGTTGTGGCCACTGCTGGAACTAGGTTAAGGTTAGGCTATGGTGGAAATAGGGTTATGGTTAGGGTTACTGTTGGAAATAGGGGTTATGGTTAGGGTTACTGTTGGAATTAGGGTTATGGTTAGGGTTACTGTTGGAATATAGGGTTATGGTTAGGGTTACTGTTGGAAATAGGGTTATGGTTAGGGTTACTGTTGGAATTAGGGTTATGGTTAGGGTTACTGTTGGAAATAGGGTTATGGTTAGGGTTACTGTTGGAATTAGGGTTATGGTTAGGGTTACTGTTGGAATTAGGGTTATGGTTAGGGTTACTGTTGGAATTAGGGTTATGGTTAGGGTTACTGTTGGAAATAGGGTTATGGTTAGGGTTACTGTTGGAATTAGGGTTATGGTTAGGGTTACTGTTGGAAATAGGGTTATGGTTAGGGTTACTGTTGGAAATAGGGTTATGGTTAGGGTTACTGTTGGAATTAGGGTTATGGTTAGGGTTACTGTTGGAATTAGGGTTATGGTTAGGGTTACTGTTGGAAATAGGGTTATGGTTAGGGTTACTGTTGGAATTAGGGTTATGGTTAGGTTATGGTTAGGGTTATGGTTAGGGTTACTGTTGGAAATAGGGTTATGGTTAGGGTTACTGTTGGAAATAGGGTTATGGTTAGGGTTACTGTTGGAATTAGGGTTATGGTTAGGGTTACTGTTGGAATTAGGGTTATGGTTAGGGTTACTGTTGGAAATAGGGTTATGGTTAGGGTTACTGTTGGAATTAGGGTTATGGTTAGGGTTACTGTTGGAATTAGGGTTATGGTTAGGGTTATGGTTAGGGTTATGGTTAGGGTTACTGTTGGAATTAGGGTTATGGTTAGGGTTATGGTTAGGGTTGATGGTTAGGGTTACTGTTGGAAATAGGGTTATGGTTAGGGTTACTGTTGGAATTAGGGTTATGGTTAGGGTTACTGTTGGAATTAGGGTTATGGTTAGGGTTATGGTTAGGGTTATGGTTAGGGTTACTGTTGGAATTAGGGTTATGGTTAGGGTTATGGTTAGGGTTATGGTTAGGGTTACTGTTGGAATTAGGGTTATGGTTAGGGTTACTGTTGGAATTAGGGTTATGGTTAGGGTTACTGTTGGAAATAGGGTTATGGTTAGGGTTACTGTTGGAATTAGGGTTATGGTTAGGGTTACTGTTGGAAATAGGGTTATGGTTAGGGTTACTGTTGGAATTAGGGTTATGGTTAGGGTTACTGTTGGAAATAGGGTTATGGTTAGGGTTACTGTTGGAATTAGGGTTATGGTTAGGGTTACTGTTGGAAATAGGGTTATGGTTAGGGTTATGGTTAGGGTTACTGTTGGAAATAGGGTTATGGTTAGGCTTACTGTTGGAATTAGGGTTATGGTTAGGGTTACTGTTGGAAATAGGGTTATGGTTAGGGTTACTGTTGGAATTAGGGTTATGGTTAGGGTTACTGTTGGAAATAGGGTTATGGTTAGGCTTACTGTTGGAAATAGGGTTATGGTTAGGGTTACTGTTGGAAATAGGGTTATGGTTAGGGTTACTGTTGGAATTAGGGTTATGGTTAGGGTTACTGTTGGAATTAGGGTTATGGTTAGGGTTACTGTTGGAATTAGGGTTATGGTTAGGGTTATGGTTAGGGTTACTGTTGGAAATAGGGTTATGGTTAGGGTTACTGTTGGAATTAGGGTTATGGTTAGGGTTACTGTTGGAAATAGGGTTATGGTTAGGGTTACTGTTGGAATTAGGGTTATGGTTAGGGTTACTGTTGGAAATAGGGTTATGGTTAGGGTTATGGTTAGGGTTACTGTTGGAAATAGGGTTATGGTTAGGGTTACTGTTGGAAATAGGGTTATGGTTAGTGTTACTGTTGGAATTAGGGTTATGGTTAGGGTTACTGTTGGAATTAGGGTTATGGTTAGGGTTACTGTTGGAAATAGGGTTATGGTTAGGGTTACTGTTGGAAATAGGGTTATGGTTAGTGTTACTGTTGGAATTAGGGTTATGGTTAGGGTTACTGTTGGAAATAGGGTTATGGTTAGGGTTACTGTTGGAATTAGGGTTATGGTTAGGGTTACTGTTGGAAATAGGGTTATGGTTAGGGTTATGGTTAGGGTTACTGTTGGAAATAGGGTTATGGTTAGGCTTACTGTTGGAATTAGGGTTATGGTTAGGGTTACTGTTGGAATTAGGGTTATGGTTAGGGTTACTGTTGGAAATAGGGTTATGGTTAGGGTTACTGTTGGAATTAGGGTTATGGTTAGGGTTACTGTTGGAATTAGGGTTATGGTTAGGGTTACTGTTGGAATTAGGGTTATGGTTAGGGTTACTGTTGGAATTAGGGTTATGGTTAGGGTTACTGTTGGAATTAGGGTTATGGTTAGGCTTACTGTTGGAATTAGGGTTATGGTTAGGTTACTGTTGAATTAGGTTATGGTTAGGGTTACTGTTGGAATTAGGGTTATGGTTAGGGTTACTGTTGGAATTAGGGTTATGGTTAGGCTTACTGTTGGAATTAGGTTATGGTTAGGGTTATGGTTAGGTTACTGTTGGAATTAGGGTTATGGTTAGGCTTACTGTTGGAATTAGGGTTATGGTTAGGGTTACTGTTGGAATTAGGGTTATGGTTAGGGTTACTGTTGGAATTAGGGTTATGGTTAGGGTTACTGTTGGAATTAGGGTTATGGTTAGGGTTACTGTTGGAATTAGGGTTATGGTTAGGGTTACTGTTGGAATTAGGGTTATGGTTAGGGTTACTGTTGGAAATAGGGTTATGGTTAGGGTTACTGTTGGAATTAGGGTTATGGTTAGGGTTATGGTTAGGGTTACTGTTGGAATTAGGGTTATGGTTAGGGTTACTGTTGGAAATAGGGTTATGGTTAGGGTTACTGTTGGAATTAGGGTTATGGTTAGGGTTACTGTTGGAATTAGGGTTATGGTTAGGGTTATGGTTAGGGTTACTGTTGGAAATAGGGTTATGGTTAGGGTTATGGTTAGGGTTACTGTTGGAATTAGGGTTATGGTTAGGGTTACTGTTGGAAATAGGGTTATGGTTAGGGTTACTGTTGGAAATAGGGTTATGGTTAGGGTTACTGTTGGAAATAGGGTTATGGTTAGGGTTAATGTTGGAAATAGGGTTATGGTTAGGGTTACTGTTGGAAATAGGTTATGGTTAGGGTTATGGTTAGGGTTACTGTTGGAATTAGGGTTATGGTTAGGGTTACTGTTGGAATTAGGGTTATGGTTAGGGTTACTGTTGGAAATAGGTTTATGGTTAGGGTTACTGTTGGAAATAGGGTTATGGTTAGGGTTACTGTTGGAATTAGGGTTATGGTTAGGGTTATGGTTAGGGTTACTGTTGGAATTAGGGTTATGGTTAGGGTTACTGTTGGAATTAGGGTTATGGTTAGGGTTACTGTTGGAATTAGGGTTATGGTTAGGGTTACTGTTGGAAATAGGGTTATGGTTAGGGTTACTGTTGGAAATAGGTTTATGGTTAGGGTTACTGTTGGAAATAGGGTTATGGTTAGGGTTACTGTTGGAAATAGGGTTATGGTTAGGGTTACTGTTGGAAATAGGGTTATGGTTAGGGTTACTGTTGGAAATAGGGTTATGGTTAGGGTTACTGTTGGAAATAGGGTTATGGTTAGGGTTATGGTTAGGGTTACTGTTGGAAATAGGGTTATGGTTAGGGTTACTGTTGGAATTAGGGTTATGGTTAGGGTTACTGTTGGAAATAGGATTATGGTTAGGGTTACTGTTGGAATTAGGGTTATGGTTAGGGTTACTGTTGGAAATAGGGTTATGGTTAGGGTTACTGTTGGAAATTGGGTTATGGTTAGGGTTACTGTTGGAAATAGGGTTATGGTTAGGGTTACTGTTGGAATTAGGGTTATGGTTAGGGTTACTGTTGGAAATAGGGTTATGGTTAGGGTTACTGTTGGAAATAGGGTTATGGTTAGGGTTACTGTTGGAAATAGGGTTATGGTTAGGGTTACTGTTGGAATTAGGGTTATGGTTAGGGTTACTGTTGGAAATAGGGTTATGGTTAGGGTTACTGTTGGAAATAGGGTTATGGTTAGGGTTATGGTTAGGGTTATGGTTAGGGTTACTGTTGGAAATAGGGTTATGGTTAGGGTTACTGTTGGAAATAGGGTTATGGTTAGGGTTACTGTTGGAATTAGGGTTATGGTTAGGGTTACTGTTGGAATTAGGGTTATGGTTAGGGTTACTGTTGGAATTAGGGTTATGGTTAGGGTTACTGTTGGAATTAGGGTTATGGTTAGGGTTACTGTTGGAATTAGGGTTATGGTTAGGGTTATGGTTAGGGTTATGGTTAGGGTTACTGTTGGAATTAGGGTTATGGTTAGGGTTACTGTTGGAATTAGGGTTATGGTTAGGGTTACTGTTGGAAATAGGGTTATGGTTAGGGTTACTGTTGGAATTAGGGTTATGGTTAGGGTTACTGTTGGAATTAGGGTTATGGTTAGGGTTACTGTTGGAATTAGGGTTATGGTTAGGGTTACTGTTGGAATTAGGGTTATGGTTAGGGTTATGGTTAGGGTTAGCGCATGTGGGTTACTGTTGAATTAGGTTATGGTTAGGGAAGTTACTGTTGAATTAGGTTATGGTTAGGGTTACCGTTGGAAATAGGGTTATGGTTAGGGTTACTGCTGAATTAGGGTTATGGTTAGGCTACTGCTGGAAAACAGGGTTATGGTTAGGTTACTGTTGAATTAGGTTATGGTTAGGTCACTGTTGAAATAGGGTTGCTGGTTAGGTTACTGTTGAATTAGGGTTATGGTTAGGGTTACTGCTGGAAATAGGGTTATGGTTAGGGCTAAGTGGTTAGGGTTACTGTTGGAAAATGGGTTATGGTTAGCTACTGCCGAATTAGGTTGGGCGGTTAGGTTACTGTTGGAAATAGGTTGCGGTTAGGGTTACTGTTGGAATTAGGGTTATGGTTATTAGGGTTACTGTTGAATTAGGTTATGGTTAGGGTTACTGTTGGAATTAGGGTTATGGTTAGGTTACTGTTGGAAATAGGGTTATGGTTAGGGTTACTGTTGGAATTAGGGTTATGGTTAGGGTTACTGTTGGAAATAGGGTTATGGTTAGGGTTACTGTTGGAATTAGGTTATGGTTAGGGTTACTGTTGGAAATAGGGTTATGGTTAGGGTTACTGTTGGAATTAGGGTTATGGTTAGGGTTACTGTTGGAATTAGGGTTATGGTTAGGGTTACTGTTGGAAATAGGTTATGGTTAGGCTTACTGTTGGAATTAGGGTTATGGTTAGGTTACTGTTGGAAATAGGGTTATGGTTAGGGTTACTGTTGGTTAGGGTTATGGTTAGGGTTACTGTTGGAAATAGGGTTATGGTTAGGGTTACTGTTGGAAATAGGGTTATGGTTAGGGTTACTGTTGGAATTAGGGTTATGGTTAGGGTTACTGTTGGAATTAGGTTATGGTTAGGGTTACTGGTTAGGGATTTGGAATAGGGTTATGGTTAGTTATGGTTACTGTTGGAAATTAGGGTTATGGTTAGTGTTACTGTTGGAATTAGGGTTATGGTTAGGGTTACTGTTGGAAATAGGGTTATGGTTTACTGTTGGGAAATAGGGTTATGGTTAGGTTATGGTTAGGGTTACTGTTGGAAGGGTTATGGTTAGGGTTGAAATAGGGGTTAGGGTTAGGGTTATGGTTAGGGTTACTGTTGGAATTAGGGTTATGGTTAGGGTTACTGTTGGTTATGGTTAGGGTTAGGGTTACTGTTGAAATAGGGTTATGAAGGTTGGTTAGCTTACTGTTGGAATTAGGGTTATGGTTAGGCTTACTGTTGGAAATAGGGTTATGGTTAGGGTTACTGTTGGAAATAGGGTTATGGTTAGGGTTACTGTTGGAATTAGGGTTATGGTTAGGTTACTGTTGGAATTAGGGTTATGGTTAGGGTTACTGTTGGAATTAGGGTTATGGTTAGGGTTACTGTTGGAATTAGGGTTATGGTTAGGGTTACTGTTGGAATTAGGGTTATGGTTAGGCTTACTGTTGAATTAGGTTATGGTTAGGTTACTGTTGGAATTAGGGTTATGGTTAGGTTACTGTTGGAATTAGGTTATGGTTAGGCTTACTGTTGGAATTAGGGTTATGGTTAGGCTTACTGTTGAATTAGGGTTATGGTTAGGGTTATGGTTAGGTTACTGTTGGAATTAGGGTTATGGTTAGCTTACTGTTGGAATTAGGTTATGGTTAGGGTTACTGTTGGAAATAGGGTTATGGTTAGGGTTACTGTTGGAATTAGGGTTATGGTTAGGTTACTGTTGGAAATAGGGTTATGGTTAGGTTACTGTTGGAATTAGGGTTATGGTTAGGCTTACTGTTGAATTAGGGTTATGGTTAGGGTTACTGTTGGAATTAGGGTTATGGTTAGGGTTATGGTTAGGGTTACTGTTGAATTAGGTTATGGTTAGGTTACTGTTGAAACAGGGTTATGGTTAGGGTTATGGTTAGGGTTACTGTTGGAATTAGGGTTATGGTTAGGGTTACTGTTGGAAATAGGGTTATGGTTAGGGTTACTGTTGGAATTAGGGTTATGGTTAGGGTTACTGTTGGAAATAGGGTTATGGTTAGGGTTATGGTTAGGGTTACTGTTGGAAATAGGGTTATGGTTAGGGTTATGGTTAGGGTTACTGTTGGAATTAGGGTTATGGTTAGGGTTACTGTTGGAAATAGGGTTATGGTTAGGTTACTGTTGGAATTAGGGTTATGGTTAGGGTTACTGTTGGAAATAGGGTTATGGTTAGGGTTATGGTTAGGGTTACTGTTGGAAATAGGGTTATGGTTAGGGTTATGGTTAGGGTTACTGTTGGAATTAGGGTTATGGTTAGGATTACTGTTGGAATTAGGGTTATGGTTAGGCTTACTGTTGGAATTAGGGTTATGGTTAGGGTTACTGTTTGGAAATAGGGTTATGGTTAGGCTTACTGTTGGAATTAGGGTTATGGTTAGGGTTACTGTTGGAAATAGGGTTATGGTTAGGGTTATGGTTAGGGTTATGGTTAGGGTTACTGTTGGAAATAGGGTTATGGTTAGGGTTACTGTTGGAATTAGGGTTATGGTTAGGCTTACTGTTGGAATTAGGGTTATGGTTAGGGTTACTGTTGGAAATAGGGTTATGGTTAGGGTTACTGTTGGAATTAGGGTTATGGTTAGGGTTACTGTTGGAATTAGGGTTATGGTTAGGGTTACTGTTGGAATTAGGGTTATGGTTAGGGTTACTGTCTGCCTGCTGAATGTTATGTTTAACATCAAATCACATCAAACTTTATTGAGACAGCATGTAATAAACAGTGCCCGTTGATTCAATAGCTATCCAGTTAAGTAGATGTATGGTCCATAATCACTATAAAGTCCCTGTGGCCCCTGTGGTCCCTGTGGCTGAGACGTGTGTGTCTTTATTGGGTTATTTAATGAGGAACACATTACAGCTGTCATACATCCTACAGAGGCTCTGAGAGGGTTCAGAACATTACAGCTGTCATACATCCTACAGAGGCTCTGAGAGGGTTCAGAACATTACAGCTGTCATACATCCTACAGAGGCTCTGAGAGGGTTCAGAACATTACAGCTGTCATACATCCTACAGAGGCTCTGAGAGGGTTCAGAACAGTACAGCTGTCATACATCCTACAGAGGCTCTGAGAGGGTTCAGAACATTACAGCTGTCATACATCCTACAGAGGCTCTGAGAGGGTTCAGAACATTACAGCTGTCATACATCCTACAGAGGCTCTGAGAGGGTTCAGAGTAGTACTATATTGGTGGTAGTGGTAGGAGTAATTACTACTTGCAGTACACTCTTAGGAAAAACAGGGTTCCAAAAGGGTTCTTCGGCTGTTCCTATTTTGTTCCAGGTAGAACCCTTTTGTTCCATGTAGAACCCTTTGTGGAAAGGGCTCTACCTGGACCCCAAAAGGGGTTCTTCAAAGGTTTCTCCTATGGGGACAGCAAAAAAACATCTAGAGCAGCATTTGTTCTGAGTGTATACATGTACTGGTAGTAGAGGTAATAGCACTAATAATACTGTACTTATATTGCGTATTGAAAACATTATTATCTGATCATACTATATATCAGATGGGTTTGAAAGGAGGTGCTACTCTATGGAAGGAGTTATCCAGATCAGTTCTACTGTCCTTCACTCCACTAGCAACCCCTAGGACCAGAGGAGCTGGTTTGTTTATGTGTGTGTCACAGAGGCTGATTGGTCACAGCTCATTCCAGCTCCCGTTACGTAGAGCGGTGTTAAGGAGGAAACTGTTTTAGCGTGTGTTCGTGTGGCCCTGGTTAGTGATGGTGATTGGGTCTATAAATAAAAAGTTCAGACAAAGACAAAGAGCCCTGTGTGTGTGTGTGTGTGTGTGTGTGTGTGTGTGTGTGTGTGTGTGTGTGTGTGTGTGTGTGTGTGTGTGTGTGTGTGTGTGTGTGTGTGTGTGTGTGTGTGTGTGTGTGAGCACATAGCAGCACTGAAACAAACACATGTGAATTAGTGTCAGAGAGAGGTCCAGCTCGCAGCGTCTCCTAGCATCACTCTGTGTGTGTGTGTGAGCACATAGCCAGGTCAGTAAACATTCACGTGGACTGGTTAGGCCATTACCTGGAACACCATTAGATCCTCATCCCTTATATGGGAGAGATGATAACATAACAAGGACGGGAAGAATAGAAATAGCGCCCATAGAACAGATCTGCCGCTTATCAGCTTTCAATACGAATGACAGAGCTTGAATTTTACCCCTTTTTCTCCCCAATTTCATGGTATCCAATTGTTTAGTAGCTACTATCTTGTCTCATCGCTACAACTCTCGCTACCCTTACGGGCTCGGGAGAGACGAAGGTTGAAAGTCATGCGTCCTCCGATTACAAAAACCCAACCGAGCCGCACTGCTTCTTAACACAGCAACATCCAACCCGGAAGCCAGCCGCACCAATGTGTCGGAGGAATCACCGTGCACCTGTCAACCTTGGTTAGCGTGCACTGCACCCGGCCCGTCACAGGAGTCGCTGGTGCGCGATGAGACAAGGACATCCCTACCGACCAAGCCCTCCCAAACCCGGACGACGCTGGGCCAATTGTGCGTCGCCCCCATGGACCTCCCGGTCGCGCCGGTTGTGACAGAGCCTGGGCGCAAACCCAGAGACTCTGATGGCACAGCTGGCGCTGCAGTACAGCGCCCTTAACCACTGCGCCACCCGGGAGGCCCATGACTGCATTTCTATGTGAATTTGGTCAGGTCACCCACAAAGCTAAATAAGTAACTTCTGTTTACATGTGGACTAAAACCCCTGTACCTGATATAATGTATACCATTTAACAAACAGGTTTATCCAAAGTGACTTACAGTCATGAATACATTTTCATATGGGTGGCCCCAACGGGAATCAAACCCACTAGTTCTGACATTTCAAGACTATGACACATTGACGTGTGTGTGTCTCGTTGGCTCCTACCCTGGTGATAGACATATAGGAGCTCTCTGCCTATTGAGTCATGGTGGGAGGTTTGCTAGAGAATAATGCTGCCTTCAGACTCCAGGCTTTATACAGGTATAGCAGAGTGGAGAATAATGCGGCCTTCAGACTCCAGGCTTTATACAGGTATAGCAGAGTGGAGAATAATGCTGCCTTCAGACTCCAGGCTTTATACAGGTATAGCAGAGTGGAGAATAATGCTGCCTTCAGACTCAGGCTTTATACAGGTATAGCAGAGTGGAGAATAATGCTGCCTTCAGACTCCAGGCTTTATACAGGTATAGCAGAGTGGAGAATAATGCTGCCTTCAGACTCCAGGCTTTATACAGGTATAGCAGAGTGGAGAATAATGCTGCCTTCAGACTCCAGGCTTTATACAGGTATAGCAGAGTGAGAATAATGCTGTCTTCAGACTCCAGGCTTTATACAGGTATAGCAGAGTGGAGAATAATGCTGCCTTCAGACTCCAGGCTTTATACAGGTATAGCAGAGTGGAGAATAATGCCTTTCAGACTCCAGGCTTTATACAGGTATAGCAGAGTGGAGAATAATGCTGCCTTCAGACTCCAGGCTTTATACAGGTATAGCAGAGTGGAGAATAATGCTGCCTTCAGACTCCAGGCTTTATACAGGTATAGCAGAGTGGAGAATAATGCTGTCTTCAGACTCCAGACTCTGTCTCTCTCTCTTTCTGTGTGTCTCTCTCCGTGTGTCTCTCTCTGTGTCTCTCTCTGTCTACCCCCAACCCTGTTCTCTCTCCTCTGTCAATTCAATTCAAGGGCTTTATTGGCATGGGAAACATGTGTTAACATTGCTAAAGCAAGTGAGGTAGATAATATATAAAGTGAATATATAAAGTGAAATAAACACTAAAAATTAACAGTACACATTACACATACAGAAGTTTCAAAACAATAAAGACATTACAAATGTCATATTATATACAGTGTTTTAACAATGTACAAATGGTTAAAGGACACAAGATAAAATAAATAAGCATAAATATGGGTTGTATTTACAATGGTGTGTGTTCTTCACTGGTTGCCCTTTTCTCGTGGCAACAGGTCACAAATATTGCTGCTGTGAGGGCACACTGTGGAATTTCACCCAGTAGATATGGGAGTTTATCAAAATTGGATTTGTTTTCGAATTCTTTGTGGATCTGTGTAATCTGAGGGAAATATGTCTCTCTAATATGGTCATACATTGGGCAGGAGGTTAGGAAGTGCAGCTCAGTTTCCACCTCATTTTGTGGGCAGTGAGCACAGAGCCTGTCTTCTCTTGCGAGCCAGGTCTGCCTACGGCGGCCTTTCTCAATAGCAAGGCTATGCTCACTGAGTCTGTACATAGTCAAAGCTTTCCTTAATTTTGGGTCAGTCACAGTGGTCAGGTATTCTGCCGCTGTGTACTCTCTGTTCAGTGCCAAATAGCATTCTAGTTTGCTCTGTTTTTTTGTTAATTCTTTCCAATGTGTCAAGTAATTATCTTTTTTGTTTCTCATGATTTGGTTGGGTCTAATTGTGCTGCTGTCCTGGGGCTCTGTAGGGTGTGTTTGTGTTTGTGAACAGAGCATCAGGACCAGCTTGCTTAGGGACTCTTCTCTAGATTCATCTCTCTGTAGGTGATGGCTTTGTTATGGAAGGTTTGGGAATCGCCTTTTAGGTGGTTATAGAATTTAACAGCTCTTTTCTGGATTTTGATAATTAGTGGGTATCGGCCTAATTCTGCTCTGCATGCATTATTTGGTGTTCTACGTTGTACACAGAGGATATTTTTGCAGAATTCTGCGTGCAGAGTCTCAATTTGGTGTTTGTCCCATTTTGTGAAGTCTTGGTTGGTGAGCGGACCCCAGACCTCACAACCATAAAGGGCAATGGGCTCTATGACTGATTCAAGTATTTTTAGCCAAATCCTAATTGGTATGTTGAAATTTATGTTCCTTTTGATGGCATAGAATGCCCTTCTTGCCTTGTCTCTCAGATCGTTCACAGCTTTGTGGAAGTTACCTGTGGCACTGATGTTTAGGCCAAGGTATGTATAGTTTTTTGTGTGCTCTAGGGCAACAGTGTCTAAATGGAATTTGTATTTGTGGTCCTGGTGACTGGACCTTTTGGAACACCATTATTTTGGTCTTACTGAGATTTACTGTCAGAGCCCAGGTCTGACAGAATCTGTGCATAAGATCTAGGTGCTGCTGTAGGCCCTCCTTGGTTGGTGACAGAAGTACCAGATCATCAGCAAACAGCAGACATTTGACTTCGGATTCTAGTAGGGTGAAGCCGGGTGCTGCAGACTGTTCTAGTGCCCGCGCCAGTTCGTTGATATATATGTTGAAGAGGGTGGGGCTTAAGCTGCATCCCTGTCTAACCCCACGACCCTGTGTGAAGAAATTTGTGAGTTTTTTGCCAATTTTAACCGCACACTTGTTGTTTGTGTACATGGATTTTATGATGTCGTATGTTTTACCCCCAACACCACTTTCCATCAGTTTGTATAGCAGACCCTCATGCCAAATTGAGTCAAAGGTTTTTTTGAAAACAACAAAGCATGAGAAGACTTTGCCTTTGTTTTGGTTTGTTTGGTTGTCAATTAGGTGTGCAGGGTGAATACATGGTCTGTTGTACGGTAATTTGGTAAAAAGCCAATTTGACATTTGCTCAGTACATTGTTTTCATTGAGGAAGTGTACGAGTCTGCTGTTAATGATAATGCAGAGGATTTTCCCAAGGTTACTGTTGACGCATATTCCACGGTAGTTATTGGGGTCAAATTTGTCTCCATTTTTGTGGATTGGGGTGGATCAGTCCTTGGTTCCAAATATTGGGGAAGATGCCAGAGCTAAGGATGATGTTAAAGAGTTTTAGTATAGCCAATTGGAATTTGTTGTCTGTATATTTGATCATTTCATTGAGGATACCATCAACACCACAGGCCTTTTTGGGTTGGAGGGTCTTTATTTTGTCCTGTAACTCATTCAATGTAATTGGAGAATCCAGTGGGTTCTGGTAGTCTTTAATAGTTGATTCTAAGATCTGTATTTGATCATGTATATGTTTTTGCTCTTTATTCTTTGTTATACTATCAATTCAATTCAATTCAAGGGGCTTTATTGGCATGGGAAACATGTGTTAACATTGCCAAAGCAAGTAAGGTATATAATATATAAAGTGAAATAAACAATAAAAAATAACAGTAGACATCACACATACAGAAGTTTCAAAACAATAAAGACATTACAAATGTCATATTATATATATATATATATATATACAGTGTTTTTACAATGTGCAAATGGTAAAGGACACAAGATAAAATAAATAAGCATAGATATGTGTTGTATTTACAATGGTGCGTGTTCTTCACTGGTTGCCCTTTTCTCGTGGCAACAGGTCACAAATCTTGCTGCTCTGATGGCACACTGTGGAATTTCACCCAGTAGATATGGGAGTTTTTCAAAATTGGATTTGTTTTCGAATTCTTTGTGGATCTGTGTAATCTGAGGGAAATATGTCTCTCTAATATGGTCATACATTGGGCAGGAGGTTAGGAAGTGCAGCTCAGTTTCCACCTCATTTTGTGGGCAGTGAGCACATAGCCTGTCTTCTCTTGAGAGCCATGTCTGCCTACGTCGGCCTTTCTCAATAGCAAGGCTATGCTCGCTGAGTCTGTACATAGTCAAAGCTTTCCTTAATTTTGGGTCAGTCACAGTGGTCAGGTATTCTGCCGCTGTGTACTCTCTGTGTAGGGCCAAATAGCATTCTAGTTTGCTCTGTTTTTTTGTTAATTCTTTCCAGTGTGTCAAGTAATTATCTTTTTGTTTTCTCATGATTTGGTTGGGTCTAATTGTGCTGCTGTCATGGGGCTCTGTAGGGTGTGTTTGTGAACAGAGCCCCAGGACCAGCTTGCTTAGGGACTCTTCTCCAGGTTCATCTCTCTGTAGGTGATGGCTTTGTTGTGGAAGGTTTGGGAATCGCTTCCTTTTTAGGTGGTTATAGAATTTAACTGCTCTTTTCTGGATTTTGATAATTAGTGGGTATCGGCCTAATTCTGCTCTGCATGCATTATTTGGTGTTCTACGTTGTACACTGAGGATATTTTTGCAGAATTCTGCGTGCAGAGTCTCAATTTGGTGTTTGTCCCATTTTGTGAAGTCTTGGTTGGTGAGCGGACCCCAGACCTCACAACCATAAAGGGCAATGGGCTCTATGACTGATTCAAGTATTTTTAGCCAAATCCTAATTGGTATGTTGAAATTTATGTTCCTTTTGATGGCATAGAATGCCCTTCTTGCCTTGTCTCTCAGATCGTTCACAGCTTTGTGGAAGTTACCTGTGGCGCTGATGTTTAGGCCAAGGTATGTATAGTTTTTTGTGTGCTCTAGGGCAACAGTGTCTAGATGGAATTTGTATTTGTGGTCCTGGTGACTGGACCTTTTTTGGAACACCATTATTTTGGTCTTACTGAGATTTACTGTCAGGGCCCAGGTCTGACAGAATCTGTGCATAAGATCTAGGTGCTGCTGTAGGCCCTCCTTGGTTGGTGACAGAAGCACCAGATCATCAGCAAACAGCAGACATTTGACTTCAGATTCTAGTAGGGTGAGGCCGGGTGCTGCAGACTTTTCTAGTGCCCGCGCCAGTTCGTTGATATATATGTTGAAGAGGGTGGGGCTTAAGCTGCATCCCTGTCTAACCCCACGACCCTGTGTGAAGAAATGTGTGTGTTTTTTGCCAATTTTAACCGCACACTTGTTGTTTGTGTACATGGATTTTATGATGTCGTATGTTTTACCCCCAACACCACTTTCCAACAGTTTGTATAGCAGACCCTCATGCCAAATTGAGTCGAAGGCTTTTTTGAAATCAACAAAGCATGAGAAGACTTTGCCTTTGTTTTGGTTTGTTTGGTTGTCAATTAGGGTGTGCAGGGTGAATACATGGTCTGTTGTACGGTAATTTGGTAAAAAGCCAATTTGACATTTGCTCAGTACATTGTTTTCATTGAGGAAGTGTACGAGTCTGCTGTTAATGATAATGCAGAGGATTTTCCCAAGGTTACTGTTGACGCATATTCCACGGTAGTTATTGGGGTCAAATTTGTCTCCATTTTTGTGGATTGGGGTGATCAGTCCTTGGTTCCAAATATTGGGGAAGATGCCAGAGCTAAGGATGATGTTAAAGAGTTTTAGTATAGCCAATTGGAATTTGTTGTCTGTATATTTGATCATTTCATTGAGGATACCATCAACACCACAGGCCTTTTTGGGTTGGAGGGTTTTTATTTTTGTCCTGTAACTCATTCAATGTTATTGGAGAATCCAGTGGGTTCTGGTAGTCTTTAATAGTTGATTCTAAGATCTGTATTTGATCATGTATATGTTTTTGCTCTTTATTCTTTGTTATAGAGCCAAAAAGATTGGAGAAGTGTGGTTTACCCATACATCTCCATTTTGATAGATAATTCTTCGTGTTGTTGTTTGTTTAGTGTTTTCCAATTTTCCCAGAAGTGGTTAGAGTCTATGGATTCTTCAATTACATTGAGCTGATTTCTGACATGCTGTTCCTTCTTTTTCCGTAGTGTATTTCTGTATTGTTTTAGTGATTCACCATAGTGAAGGCGTAGACTCAGGTTTTCCGGGTCTCTATGTTTTTGGTTGGACAGGTTTCTCAATTTCTTTCTTAGAATTTTGCATTCTTCATCAAACCATTTGTCATTGTTGTTAATTTTCTTCGGTTTTCTATTTGAGATTTTTAGATTTGATAGGGAAGCTGAGAGGTCAAATATACTGTTAAAGATTTTCTACTGCCAAAGTTTTACCTTCACTATTGCAGTGGAACGTTTTACCCAGGAAATTGTCTAAAAGGGATTGAATTTGTTGTTGCCTAATTGTTTTTGGTAGGTTTCCAAACTGCATTCCTTCCATCTATAGCATTTCTTAATGTTACTCAGTTCCTTTGGCTTTGATGCCTCATGATTGAGTATTGCTCTGTTTAGGTAGACTGTGATTTTGCTGTGGTCTGATAGGGGTGTCAGTGGGCTGACTGTGAACGCTCTGAGAGACTCTGGGTTGAGGTCAGTGATAAAGTAGTCTACAGTACTACTGCCAAGAGATGAGCTATAGGTGTACCTACCATAGGAGTCCGAAGCCTACCATTGACTATGTACATACCCAGCGTGCGACAGAGCTGCAGGAGTTGTGACCCGTTTTTGTTGGTTATGTTGTCATAGTTGTGCCTAGGGGGCATACGGGGGAGGGGATGCTGTCACCTCCAGGCAGGTGTTTGTCCCCCTGTGTGCTGAGGGTGTCAGGTTCTTGTCCGGTTCTGGCATTTAGGTCACCACAGACTAGTACATGTCCCTGGGCCTGGAAATGGTTGATTTCCCCCTCCAGGATGGAAGCTGTCTTCATTAAAATATGGGGATTCTAGTGGGGGGATATAGGTAGCACACAGGAGGACATTTTTCTCTGTTAGGATAATTTCCTTTTGAATTTCTAGCCAAATGTAGAATGTTCCTGTTTTGATTAATTTAATGGAGTGAGTTAGGTCTGCTCTATACCGTTAACGCACCTAGGTCCTTCTGTTTCACACCTGGTAGTTTGGTGGATGGGACTACCAGCTCTCTGTAACCTAGAGGGCATCCAGTGGGTCTGTCTCCTCTATACCAGGTTTCTTGCAAGATGACAATGTCTGTATTACCGATTTCCTTTGGTGAAGTCCGGGTTTCTGCTCTTCAGGCCAAAGGCAGATGACCTCAGGCCTTGG
>NW_027012010.1:0-21205 GCF_036934945.1 Oncorhynchus masou masou
CCCTGATTGTATTTAAACCCTTTGTTTCCCTCAGTTCTGTGCTCTGTGTTTGTATGTTAGCACCCTGCCCTAGTGTTCTGTGTGCTCTTGTCGATTCCGGGTGACGTTCTTGTGGTATTCTGTTTTTTTTTTTTGTTTTTGTTTATTTTTGTAGTTTCTTTTGAGGTCTTTTTTGTGTTTTACCTACCACCTTTTGGATTTGCCATTTTTTGTATTTTAGGATTTTTCTTTATTAAATACACCGTCTTAAGTACTGCTGTGTCTGCCTCATCTTCTGGGTTCTGCTGTCTATTCGTGGCTCAGTTGGTTAAGTGACTGTTTCTCACTCCGGAGACTCCAGGTTAGAAACCAGGTCTGACAGAAACATAGAGCCAAAATGAACCCAGAGGCAGCCAGTTCCCAGGACCTTTTGCCACGCTGTCCCACCACCAGAGACTGTCCAACGCCACGAAGCTAGCCCTGGTTCAGCAAGAGGCCTTAATGGCTAGACATTCTCATCTTCTGTCCGAGATGCTGACTTCCATTAAGCAAATATCAGTCGACTTTTGGCAACAGTTCCCGTCCCAGTACCTCAAGTTCACGTACCCATGGCAGTTAACCCCCTGGCTGAACCTCGTCTTCCACCTCCCCAACGGTTCTCAGGTGATCCAAGTGCTTGTAAAGGGTTTCTCACTCAATGTTCTCTCTCCTTTGAGCTGCAACCCTGCGTTTCCCACCGACCGGTCTAAGATCGCATATCATCACCCTGCTGTCGGAAAAAGCCCTGGCCTGGGCTACTGCTGTGGGATGCCCATAGTTCCTGCTGTGCCAGCTACTCTGCCTTTGCTGAGGAATTCAAACGAGTGTTTCAAGGCCCAAGCAGTGGTTCTGACTCAGCCAAACAGCTCCTGACTCTCCATCAAGGTTGGCGCAGCGTGACGGACTATGCCATCCAGTTCCGCACGGTGGCAGCAGCGAGTGGCTGGAACAACGAGGCGCTCACGGTGTGCTTTCTGAAAGGCCTTTCCGACACTATCCAAGATGAACTGGCCACTCGGGAACCACCGGACAATCTCGAGTCCCTGATCAAGTTGGCCTCACGCATTGACCAGCGTCTGAGAGAGAGAACTCAACCGTAGACCTCTAGCCCCTATCAGTCCCAGCTCCGAGTCCCCACCTTTATCATCGCTGGCTCCACCGGAACCCATGCAGATTGGACGATCTCCCAGGCTGAGAGAGACCGCCGGATGAGGGAGCGACGCTGTCTATATTGCGGCAAACCGGGCCATTTCCGTTCCACGTGTCCCGGGCTCCAGGGAAACGCTCTGTCCCGTACAGACCGGGGGAACTGTAACGGGAAACATAACCTCCTCCCATCCGTCCAACTCCCGTCTGCTCATTCCAGTCACCCTCTCCTGGGACAACCACAAGCTTCACCTTCAAGCCTTGGTAGACTCTGGAGCCGCAGGTAACTTCATGGATGGTGTCTGGGCGAAGGAGAATGGCGTTCCCTCTGAACCTCTAAGTGACCCCATGAGGGTTACTACATTGGATGGAAGCCCTTTGGGATCTGGACTTGTCACTCATGTCACTACCTCCTTGAGACTTTCAGTTTCACAACACCAGGAATTGATGAACTTTCATTTGATCTCCTGTTCCGAGTTCCCTCTCGTCCTTGGATACCCCCTGGCTTCACAGCCATAACCCTCACATCGACTGGTCTGTGGGCACTATCAAGCAGTGGGGTCCTACGTGCCAAGCTACTTGTATTTTCCAGAATTCCCGAGTTCTACTCCCGAGTCTTTAGAATCCATCGACCTGACCCGAGTTCCCGAGTGTTACCATGACCTCAAACTGGTGTTTAGCAAACAGAGGGCCACCATGCTACCACCCCATAGATCTTACGATTGCCCCATCGACCTGTTTCCGGGCACTTGCCCCCAGGGGTCGGATCTTTTCCCCTATCTCCACCCGAACGAGCTGCTATGGATACCTACATCAAGGACTCTCTGGAAGCAGGCCTCATGCGTCCATCTACCCCGGCGGGAGCAGGGTTTTTCTTTGTGGCCAAGAAAGATGGTGGATTACGTCCTGCATCGACTACCGGGGACTCAATGACATAACCGTCCGTAACCGTTACCCGCTACCCCTTATGGCCACAGCCTTCGAGCTGCTCCAGGAAGCAGTTGTTTCACTAAGCTTGACCTGCGGAACGCATACCATCTTGTGCGGATCAGACCTGGTGACGAGTGGAAGACCGCTTTCAACACGCCTACTGGTCACTATGAATACTTGGTGATGCCCTTCGGCCTGACCAACGCCCAGCGGTGTTCCAAGCGCTCATAAACGATGTGCTTAGGGATATGCTTAACATATTTGTGTTCGTTTACTTGGATGACATCCTCATCTTTTCGAGCTCCCTTCAAGAACACACTAAGCATGTCAGACAAGTACTCAAACGCCTCCTGGACAGCCATCTGTACGTTAAGCCGGAAAAATGTGAATTCCATTCATCCCGAGTACAATTCCTGGGATTTGTAGTGGAACCCGGTCGAGTCCAAATGGACCCTAGGAAGGTAGGGGCGGTAGCGGATTGGCCCACCCCCAAATCCGTTAAGGATGTTCAGCGTTTCCTGGGCTTCACAAACTTTTACCGCAAGTTCATCAAGAACTTCAGTTTGGTGGCAGCTCCTCTCTCAGCTTTAACCAAAGGTGGCAATGCAAGGTTTTTTTGGGGAAGAGAAGCTGAGACGGCCTTCCAAGGACTCAAGCAGCGCATCCTCTCTGCTCCCATCCTGATACTACCGACTACGGATGAACCATTTGTGGTGGAGGTAGACGATCAGAGGTTGGTGTTGGAGCTGTCCTGTCTCAGAGGGTGAAGACAAGAAGCTTCATCCGTGCGCTTCTTCTCACACCGGCTTACCCCGACTGAGAGGAACTACGATGTGGGGGATCGTGAACTCCTAGCGGTTAAGATGGCATTGAAGGAATGGAGACACTGGCTCGAGGGGCTTCTCACCCGTTTCAAGTGCTTACGGACCACAAAAATCTGGAGTATATCCAGCAGGCGAAGCGATTGAACTCTAGACAAGCTAGATGGTCTCTTTTCTTCAATCGATTCCAGTTTATCCTCACCTATCGGCCCGGGTCGAAGAATCTCAAACCGGATGCCCTGTCCCGAGTCTACGCTCCTGCCATTCGAGATGACACGGACATGCCTGTCCTTCCTGCTGCTAAGATTGTGGCTCCGATCTCGTGGCAAGTTGAGGATACCGTGAGACGTGCTCAAGCTAGCGAACCGGACCCTAAAGGAGGCCCTGCCAATCGGTTGTTTGTCCCCAAGGCAGTGAGGACTCAGGTCCTTCTGTGGGGCACTCCTCTCGCCTCACCTGTCATCCGGGCGAGGGTCGCACCTTGGAGTTCATCCAGCGTAAGTTCTGGTGGCCTACCATAAGAGAAGACGTTGCCACTTTGGCCAATGCCTGCCCCGTGTGCTGCCAGGGCAAATCTTCTCACCTCCGCCCTCAAGGACTCCTTCACCCTTTACCTGTTCCCCACAGACCCTGGTCCCATATCTCATTGGACTTTATTACTGGACTTCCTCCATCCCATGGCAATACTACTATCCTAGTCATAATCGACAGGTTTTCAAAGGCGGCCAGGTTCGTCCCTCTGACTAAGTTACCTTCTGCCAAGGAAACGGGGCTGAGTTGGTAATTAATCATGTGTTCCGAGTCTTCGGCATTCCTCAAGATGTGGTTTCTGACAGAGGTCCCCAGTTCGCCTCAAGGTTTTGGAAGGCCTTCTGCCAACTCATGGGGGCTTCTGCCAGTCTATCTTCAGGGTACCATCCGGAGTCCAACGGCCAAACAGAGAGGATGAATCAAGAGCTGGAAACCACCCTCCGATGTATGACTCGTGACAACCCGTCCACATGGTCATCCTTTATTGTTTGGGCGAATACGCGCACAACACCTTGCGCTCCTCCTCCACTGGTATGTCCCCGCACGAGTGTCAGTTTGGCTATGCTCCTCCATTGTTCGTCAGACGCTGTCGGCTTATGTGGAGGAAGACCCGTCTTAATCTGATGCGTTCCTCACAGAGGTATCAACAACAAGCCAACAGACGTCGCCGCCCCGGGCCTACCCTGCGCCCCGGCCAGAGAGTCTGGCTCTCCACAAGAGACTTACCTCTACGGGTGGAGTCTCGCAAGCTGTCCCAAAAATACATCGGTCCCTTCAAGGTTGCCAGGAGAGTTAACCCAGTTTCTTATCGCCTACACTTACCCAGATCCCTTAAGATTAATCCCACATTTCATGTGTCATTGTTAAAACCTGTTGTTTTTTCTCCCCTTGTCCCGGCAGACAGACCTCCCCTCCGCCTCGTGTCATTGGAGGCCAGCCGGCTTATACCGGGTCCACCGGATACTGGATTCCCGCCGGTGCAGCGGTCCTGGCAGTATCTGGTGGACTGGGAAGGCTACGGTCCTGAGGAGCGCTCCTGGGTTCCTGCCAAAGACATCCTGGACCCTGACCTCATTCGTCAGTTCAGGGTTCTCCACCCTGAGAGAGCTGGTAGGAACGTCAGGAGCCGTTCCTAGGGGGGATTCTGTCAGGATTTGGCCAGGGTTGTTCCGGGTTTTGGTCAGTAGATGCCCCCATTGTGCTTTTTGTCCCTATGTTTTTCCCTTGATCCCCATTATTATTTGCACCTGTGTCTCGTTTCCCCTGATTGTATTTAAACCCTTTGTTTCCCTCAGTTCTGTGCTCTGTGTTTGTATGTTAGCACCCTGCCCTAGTGTTCTGTGTGCTCTTGTCGATTCCGGGTGACGTTCTTGTGGTATTCTGTTTTTTTTTTGTTTTTGTTTATTTTTGGTGAGTTTCTTTTGAGGTCTTTTTGTGTTTTACCTACCACCTTTTGGATTTGCCATTTTTTTGTATTTTTAGGATTTTTCTTTATTAAATACACCATCTTAAGTACTGCTGTGTCTGCCTCATCTTCTGGGTTCTGCTGTCTATTCGTGGCTCAGTTGGTTAAGTGACTGTTTCTCACTCCGGAGACCCAGGTTCGAAAACCGGTCCTGACATCTTCAACATCAGCCTAGAAGACGGTGTGCCCTCAGGCCTGGAGGGAGGTAACGATCATTCCACTGACCAAGAATAGCAAAGCACCCTGTAGGTTTTCAAACAGACTGACCAATAAGCCTGTTACCGTTGATTAGCAAACTTTTTGGAAAAAATCTTTATTTTACTGAAAACCAATTAACAACGTACTTATAGGGAAGGGCACTCAACATGCTCAGCACTGACACAAATGACTGATGATTGGCTGAAGGAAATTGAAGATAATAAGATAGTGGGAGCTGTTTTGTTTGATTTCAGTGTAGCTTTTATGTCAGCAATCATAATCTATTACTGAAAAAAACATAGGTGTTGAGGATTTACATCTTCGGTCTTATCATGAAGTGAGAGTAACCTATCTAATAGAACACAGATGGTTTTCTTTAATCAAAGCCTCTCTAAGGCAGATTCGGTTGAGTGTGGTGTACGCAAGACAGCCTGCTAGGGCCATTATTGTTTTCTGCTTATACTGCTGACCTTCCACTGACCTTGAATAAAGCCTGTATGTCTATGTACGCTGACGACTCAACCGTATAAACATCAGCTACGACAGTAAAATAAATAACTGACACCCTTAAAACCTCTGAGGGCTAGGGGCAGTGTTTGGAAGTTCAGATGAATGACATGCCCAAGGTAAACTGTCTGTTACTAGCCCAGAAGCTAGGATATGCATATAATTGATAACATTGGATAGAAAACAATCTGAAGTGTCCGAAACTGTTAAAAAAATGTCAGTAAGTATAAAAGAACTGATATTGCAGGAGAAAACCTGAGGTAGATCCATCCAGAATAAAAAAAATAGGTCACAAGCTATTTCAATGGTGGTCTATGGGATATACACATAAATAGCTCCCAGATTGCAGTTCCTATGGCTTCCACTAGATGTCAACTGTCTTTAGGGTTTCAGGCTTGTTTTTGAAAAGCTTGGTGAGAAGTTGCAGTCTATTCCAAGGTGTCTCTCATTAGAAAAGTAGTCTTATTGCGTGCATGAATGAGGTGGGCGCTCTTCAATATTTATCTTCCTTATTGAACATACTATTCCCCGTCTTAAATTTGATCATTTATTTAGATATTAGAGAACCTGAGGATTAGTTAGAAAAATCGTTTGACTTGATTGGACAAATTTTACTTGTAACTTTTTGGATTAGTTTCTATGCATGTTGAACGAGTGGATTACTGAATCAAGCGCCAACTAAACTGACATTTTTGGGATATAAAGAAGGACTTTATCAAACAAAATGACCATTCATTGTGGGGCTGGGACCCTTGGGATTGCAAACAGAGGAAGATCTTCCAAACGTAAGTGATTTATTTTACCACTATTTGGGATTTTGTGACGCCTGTCCTGGGTTGAAAAAGTATTTTGATGTGGGGCACTGTCTTCAGGGTATGCTTTTAAGCTTTTAAATGATCTTAGACACTTGTATGTTTATGAATGTTTAATATTACAATTTTGTCACTTGAATTTGTCGCGCTCCAGCTTCAACGGATGTTGTCGATTTTGATCCCGATAGCAGGATCCGTGCGCTAAGAGTTAACATAGAGCTCCAGTCAGTTTTAGAATGGGTAACAGGCAATTAATAAAGGACTGGGACCTCATCCCTGATCAATAAAGGACTGGGTCCTCATCCCTTATTAATAAAGGACTGGAACCTCATTCCTGATTAATAAAGGACTGTGACCTCACCCCTGAATAACAAAGGACTGTAACCTCACCACTGATTAATAAAGGGCTGGGTCCTCATCCCTGATTAATAAAGCACTAGGTCTTCATCCCTGATTAATAAAGGCCTAGGTCCTCACCCCTGATTAATAAAGACTGTGACCTTACCCCTGATTAATAAAGGACTGTAACCTCATCCCTGATTAATAAAGGACTGGGACCTTGTTGAAGAGAATTATATTCCTCTGTTTTAATTCCCAATTAAAATTAAACAATTCATAAGAATTCGTAGGACCCTTATTTTATAGGAATGGACAGAGCCCGGTCTTAAAGTCAAGTAACAGCCTTTATTCAAGAGAGTACTGAGTACACACACATTTTACCACAGGTTATAAACTGAAAATGATGTCAGCGTTTTCTAAATGTTCCGTCTCTTCTTGACACTGGTAGAAAGGCTCTATAGCTCTCAAGCCTTCCCTCCTCGCCTAGAGCCAAGGTCAGTCAGTGTAGATAAGCATTCTAGTCTGTCTGGAGATATATTTCATTCATTTGTACCAAGGAACAGACCGTTCTAAACTCTTGACCACATTCACACACACATTATTTTCAGTACTGGGATCAAAGAAAGAAAACTCATACATATACAGTAACATTTAGTATTCTGATTAGTACATAAGCAGTAACATAATAGTATTCTGATTCGTACATCCTGATTGAAATGTATAAATAATTAGTCATTATAGATAAAAATTCCCTTAACCTCTCTGGGCAACCCGATGCGCTAGCGTCCCACCTTGCCAACAATAAATGCAAATGCGCTACGCCAAATGCTAATAGCACTCGTTAAAACTCAAACGTTCATTGAAACACATGCAGGATACTCAATTCAAGCTACACTCGTTGTGAATCTAGACAACAAGTCAGATTTTTAAAATGCTTTTCGCCGAAAGCATGAGAAGCTATTATCTGATAGCATGCAACACCCGAAATACCTGAAGGGACGTAAACAAAAGAATTAGCGTAGCCGGCGCTACACAAAACGCAGAAATAAAATATAAAACATTCATTACCTTTGTGAGCTTCTTTGGTGGCACTTCTATATGTCCCATAAACATCACAATTGGGTATTTTTTTTTCGATTAAATCGATCCTTGTATACCCAAAATGTCCATTTATGAAGACTGTGATCCAGGAAAAAACACTTTATCTAAACGCAACGTTATTTTTAAATTAAAAAAGTTGCCTATAAACTTTGACAAAACACTTCAAACTACTTCTGTAATCCATCTTTAGGTATTAGTAAACGTTAATAAATGATCAAATTGATCACGGAGCGATCTGTATTCAATAGGAGCAAGTTTGAAAACATAGTCCCTCCCCTTCCATTTCTTCCAGCTGTGTACCCGACGAGAGGATGTGCCTATTACACTTATGACCAAGGATTTATCTGCATAGAAATCACAACACTGGAGACATCATGGAAGCTGTAGGAACTGTAAGCCGTTCGCTATCTATTATACCTTGCAATAGACAATACAGAGACTGAGCGGATTGATTTTTCTTTGTCGATTTTGTGATCAGGTTTCCTTGCGATTTTGACCACGAAACACGTTCTGTTATAGTCACAGACATCATTTAACCAGTTTTAGAAACTTCGGAGTGTTTTCTATCCACACATACTAATCATATGCATATACTATATTCCTGACATGAGTAGCAGGACGTTGAAATGTTGCGCGATTTTTAACAGAATGTTGAAAAAAGTAGCCCGATCTCTAACAGGTTTTAACAGACCTCACCTGATTAATAAAGGACTGGAACCTCACACCTGATAAATGAAGGACTGGGACCTCATCCCTGAGTACTGAAGGACTGGGACCTCATCGCTGAGTAATACAGGACTGGGTCCTCATCCCTGGGTAATAAGGGACTGGGTCCTCATCCCTGAGTAATAAAGGACTGGGTCCTCATCCCTGAGTAATAAAGGACTGGGACCTCATAACTGAGTAATAAGGACTGGGTCCTCATCCTTGAGTAATATAGGACTGAGTCCTCATACGTGAGTATTCAGGACTGGGACCTCACCCTAAGTAATAAAGGACTGGGTCCTCATCCCTGAGTAATACAGGACAGGGTCCTCATCCCTGAGTAATCAGGACTCGGACCTCACCCCTGAGTAATAAGGACTGGGACCTCATCCCTGAGTAATAAAGGACTGGGTCCTCATACCTGAGTAATCAGGACTGGGACCTCACCCCTGAGTAATAAAGGACTGGGACCTCATCCCTGAATAATAAAGTACTGGGTCCTCATCCCTGAGTAATAAAGGACTGGGTCCTCATCCCTGAGTAATAAGGACTGGGTCCTCATCCCTGAGTAATAAAGGACTGGGTCCTCATCCCTGAGTAATAAAGGACTGGGTCCTCACCCCTGAGTATTAAAGGACTGGGAACTCATCCTGAGTATTAAGGACTGGGACCTCATCCCTGAGTAATACAGGACTGGGTCTTCATCCCTGAGTAATAAGGACTGGGTCTTCATCCCTGAGTAATAAAGGACTGGGTCCTCATCCCTGAGTAATAAAGGACTGGGACCTCATAACTGAGTAATACAGGACTGGGACCTCATCCCTGAGTATTAAAGGACTGGGACCTCATCCCTGAGTAATACAGGACTGGGTCCTCATCCCTGAGTAATAAAGGACTGGGACCTCATCCCTGAGTAATAAAGGACTGGGTCCTCATCCTGGGAGTAATAAAGGACTGGGACTCATCCCTGAGTAATAAAGGACTGGGACCTTGCCCCTGAGTAATAAAGGACTGGGTCCTCATCCCTGAGTAATAAAGGACTGGGTCCTCACCCCTGAGTAATAAAGGACTGGGTCCTCATCCCTGAGTATTAAAGGACTGGGTCCTCACCCCTGAGTAATAAAGGACTGGGACCTCATCCCTGAGTATTAAAGGACTGGGACCTCATCCCTGAGTAATACAGGACTGGGTCCTCATCCCTGAGTAAGAAGGACTGGGTCCTCATCCCTGAGTAATACAGGGACTGGGTCCTCATCCCTGAGTAATAAAGGACTGGGTCCTCATCCTGAGTAATAAAGGACTGGGACCTCATAACTGAGTAATAAAGGACTGGGACCTCATCCTGAGTATTAAAGGACTGGGACCTCATCCCTGAGTCAATACCAGGACTGGGTCCTCATCCCTGAGTAATAAAGGACTGGGTCCTCATCCCTGAGTATACAGGACTGGGTCCTCATCCCTGAGTAATAAAGGACTGGGACATCATAACTGAGTAATAAAGGACTGGGACCTCATCCTGATTAATAAAGGACTGGGTCCTCATCCCTGAGTAATAAAGGACTGGGTCCTCATCCCTGAGTAATAAAGGACTGGGACCTCATAACTGAAGTAATAAGGGACTGGGTCCTCATCCTTGAGTAATATAGGACTGAGTCCTCATACGGAGTATTCAGGACTGGGACCTCACCCTAAGTAATAAAGGACTGGGTCCTCATCCCTGAGTAATACAGGACAGGGTCCTCATCCCTGAGTAATCAGGACTCGGACCTCACCCTGAGTAATAAAGGTTTGGGACCTCATCCCTGAGTAATAAAGGACTGGGTCCTCATACCTGAGTAATCAGGACTGGGACCTCACCCCTGAGTAATAAAGGACTGGGACCTCATCCCTGAATAATAAAGTACTGGGTCCTCATCCCTGAGTAATAAAGGACTGGGTCCTCATCCCTGAGTAATAAAGGACTGGGTCCTCATCCTGAGTAATAAAGTACTTTGGGTCCTCATCCCTGAGTAATACAGGACTGGGTCCTCATCTCTGAGTAAAAAAGGACTGGGACCTCACCCCTGATTAATAAAGGACTGGGTCCTCATCCCTGAGTAATACAGGACTGGGTCCTCATCCCTGAGTAATAAAGGACTGGGTCCTCATCCTGAGTAATAAAGGACTGGGTCCTCATCCCTGAGTAATAAAGTACTGGGTCCTCATCCCTGAGTAATACAGGACTGGGTCCTCATCTCTGAGTAAAAAAGGACTGGGACCTCACCCCTGATTAATAAAGGACTGGGTCCTCATCCCTGAGTAAGCAGGACTGGGTCCTCATCCCTGAGTAATAAAGGAATGGGTCCTCATCCTTGAGTAATATAGGACTGGGTCCTCATACCTGAGTAATCAGGACTGGGACTACACCCCTAAGTAATACAGGACTGGGTCATCATACCTGAGTAATCAGGACTGGGACCTCACCCCTGAGTAATAAAGGACTGGGACCTCATCCTGAGTAATACAGGACTGGGACCTCATCCCTGAGTAATAAGGACTGGGACCTCATCCCTGAGTAATAAAGGACTGGGTCCTCATACCTGAGTAATCAGGACTGGGACCTCACCCCTGATTAATAAAGGACTGGGTCCTCATCCCTGAGTAATACAGGACTGGGTCCTCATACCTGAGTAATCAGGACTGGGACCTCACCCCTGAGTAATAAAGGAATGGTCCTCATCCCTGAGTATATAGGACTGGGTCCTCATCCTGAGTAATACAGGACTGGGTCCTCATACCTGAGTAATCAGGACTGGGACCTCACCCCTGAGTAATAAAGGAATGGGTCCTCATCCTTGAGTAATATAGGACTGGGTCCTCATACCTGAGTAATCAGGACTGGGACCTCACCCTGATTAATAAAGGACTGGGTCCTCATCCCTGAGTAATACAGGACTGGGTCCTCATCCTGAGTAATAAAGGAATGGGTCCTCATCCTTGAGTATATAGGACTGGGTCCTCATACCTGAGTAATCAGGACTGGGACTACACCCTAAGTAATACAGGACTGGGTCCTCATACCTGAGTAATCAGGACTGGGACCTCACCCCCTGAGTAATAAAGGACTGGGACCTCATCCCTGAGTAATACAGGACTGGGTCCCTCATCCCGGGAGTAATAAAGGACTGGGTCCTCATCCCTGAGTAATACAGGACTGGGACCTCATCCCTGAGTAATAAAGGACTGGGTCCTCATCCCTGAGTAATACAGGACTGGGTCCTCTTCCCTGAGGAATACCAGGACTGGGTCCTCATCCCTGAGTAATACAGGACTGGGACCTCATCCCTGAGTAATAAAGGACTGGGACCTCATCCCTGAGTAATAAAGGACTGGGACCTCATCCCTGAGTAATAAAGGACTGGGACCTCATCCCTGAGTAATAAAGGACTGGGACCTCATCCCTGAGTAATATAGGACTGGGACCTCATCCCTGAGTAATAAAGGACTGGGACCTCATCCCTAAGTAATAAAGGACTGGGTCCTCATCCTGAGTAATACAGGACTGGGACCTCATCCTGAGTAATAAAGGACTGGGATCTCCTGGACCTGGAATGAAAAGCACCAATCCCAGACTTATGTTTGATAATGCAATATGTGCCTTTGAGTGATGTCTGCTTCCAAACTCACAAAGCCTTTAACTCACTCAAAATAGGTACGCAATGCCTCACTCAGGTCATAGGTGACACACACATACACGCACACTGATAAACAGTGTTCGATTAGGGAAGATCACTGCAGTTTTCCACTAACGGAGACAGAAAGATGGCAGCTCCCTATTACCTCATAATGGACCTATTCACACATCAAGACCTCTCCCACACAAAGAACCCATGCAGTGTGTGTGTGTGTGTGTGTGTGTGTGTGTGTGTGTGTGTGTGTGTGTGTGTGTGTGTGTGTGTGTGTGTGTGTGTGTGTGTGTGTGTGTGTGTGTGTGTGTGTGTGTGTGTGCGCATGTGCTCGTGTGTGTGTGCTCAATAGCTAACTAACCATTTTCCACTCTGTTACAATGATATTAAAACCCTTTTATGCTGAGCTGGAAATTGCCACCAATATCTCATTTCATATTTTATTTCATGATTGTATGTAGAGGTACATTCATAAGTATTAAGGAATTCAATAATATGTCTCAAGCACTGAGATGCAGTGTCTTGGAGCGCTGCGCTGTGTATATATTACTGACAATTTACTGTATGTAGTCAATCATGTCACTGCTTTACTGACGCTGGTGACCCAAAATGGAGTCACGCGGGGACATGTACTGACACTGATGAGCCAGAATGGAGTCACAGTCAGTCATCCTCTCTTTACAGGTGCTGATGCATCAGCATGGAGACACATGTTCGCCCGCGTTTCACCTCTTACGGGAAATGATCACTCTCAGACTGCATTATATTCCACCTGGATGGTGTCCTCATAGACAAGCTTGTAATTTATAATTCTACATAATTCTCTTTCTTTAGACGTTCCTTCTGCAGTCTAGTCCCTCTCAAGGTTTCTTCCTACCAAAGAGGGAGCCCCCCCGGACCGACCCAAAAACCAATGTCCGTGGATGAGGAAATCAAAGGCCGGTCAGGAACTGCACAAAGACGTTTCTGAAGGCCCATCTATATGGTAAGACAATTGTTTGTAATAAACTTGTGCTTACTGGGGTGTATTCTACCATGGAATTTTAAGAATGCTCATACAAAAGCAGGCGGGACCCGGGAGTTTAAATAGCCCCTAACTAAAAACAAATAAGATACAGGTGAAAACAATCAAGACAAAACCAACAGAAAAGAAATCGGTGGCAGCTCGTAGATCGGTGACAACTGCGCCGAGCGCCGCCCGAACAGGAAGAGGGCTACCTTCTAGTAGACGGGTGAAACGAGCGCCGAGCGCCGCCCTGAACCAAGGAGAGGAGTCACCTTCTAGTAGACCGGTGACAACAGACGCCGCCACGGCAGGAAGAGGAGCCACCTTGTAGTAGACCGGTGACAACGCGCGCCACGCCCCGCCTGAACAGGGAGAGGAGCCACCTTCTAGTAGACCGTGACAACGAGCGCCGCCGAACAGGGAAGAGAGCCACCTGCTAGTAGACCCGGTGACAACGAGCGCCGCCCGAACAGGAAGAGGAGCCACCATCTAGTAGACCGGTGACAACGAGCGCCACCGAAGTGGAAGAGGAGCCACCTTCGTAGCAGCCCGGTGACAACGCGCCGCCCGAACAGGAAGAGGGAGCCACCTTGTAGTAGACCGGTGACAACGAGCGCCGCCCGAACAGGAAGGCCACCTTCTATTAGACCGGTGACAACGGCGCCGCCCGAACAGGAAGAGGAGCCACCTTCTAGTAGACCCGGTGACATCGGCGCCGCCCGAACAGGGAGAGGAGCCACCTTCTGGTAGACCCCGGTGACAAGCGCCGCCCGAACAGGAAGAGGAGCCACCTTCTAGTAGGCCGGTGACAACGAGCGCTGCCCGAACAGGAAGAGGCCATCTTCTAGTAGACCGGTGACAACGAGCGCCGCCCGAACAGGAGAGAGCCACCTTCTAGTAGACCGGTGACAACGGCGCCGCCCGAACAGGAAGAGGAGCCACCTTCTAGTAGACCGGTGACAACGCGCCGCCCGAACAGGAAGGCCACCTTCTAGTAGACCCGGTGACAACGCGCCGCGCCGCCCGAACAGGAAGAGGAGCCACCTTCTAGTAGACCGGTGACAAGCGCCCGCCCGAACAGGAAGAGGAGCCACCTTCTAGTAGACCGGTGACAGCGAGTGCCGCCCGAACAGGAAGAGGAGCCGCCTTCTAGTAGGCGGTGACAACGAGCGCCGCCGAACAGGAAAGGGCCACCTTCTAGCAGGACCGGTGACAACAGTGCCGCCCGAACAGGAAGAGAAGCCACCTTCTAGTAGACCCGGTGACAACGCGCCGCCCGAACAGGAAGAGGCCACCTTCTAGTAGACCGGTGACAACGAGCGCCGCCGAACAGGAAGAGGAGCCACCTTCTATTAGACCGGTGACAACGGCGCCGGCGCCCCGCCCGAACAGGGAGAGGCCACCTTCTATTAGACCCGGTGACAACGGCGCCGCCGGAACAGGGAGAGAGCCACCTTCCTAGTAGACCGGTGACAACGCGCCGCCCGAACAGGAAGAGGAGCCACCTTCTGAGTAGACCGGTGACAACGAGCGCTGCCCGAACAGGAAGAGGCCACCTTCTAGTAGACTGGTGACAACGAGCGCCGCCCGAACAGGAAGAGGAGCCACCTTCTATTAGACGGTGACAACGGCGCGCCGAACAGGAAGAGGGCCACCTTCTAGTAGACCGGTGACAACGAGTGCCGCCCGAACAGGAAGAGAAGCCACCTTCTAGTAGACCGGTGACAACGAGCGCCGCCCGAACAGGAGAGGAGCCACCTTCTAGTAGACCGGTGACAACGCGCCGCCGATCAGGGAGAGGTGACACCTTCTTAGTAGGCCGGTGACAACGCGCCGCCCGAACAGGAAGAGGGCCACCTTCCAGTTAGACCCCGGTGACAACGCGCCGAGCGCCGCCCGGAACAGGAGGAGCCACCTTCTATTAGACGGTGACAACGAGCGCCGCCCGAACAGGAAGAGGGCCACCTTCTAGTAGACCCGGTGACAAACGAGCGCCGGCGCCGCCCGAACAGGGAGAGGAGCCACCTTCATTAGACCCGGTGACAACGAGCGCCGCCCGAACAGGAAGAGGAGCCACCTTCTAGTAGACCGGTGACAACGAGTGCCGCCGAACAGGAAGAGAAGCCACCTTCTAGTAGACCGGTGACAACGAGCGCCGCCCGAACAGGAGAGGTGACACCTTCTAGTAGACCGGTGACAACGAGCGCCGCCCGAACAGGAAGAGGAGCCACCTTCTAGTAGACCGGTGACAACGAGCGCCGCCCGAACAGGAAGAGGAGCCACCTTCTAGTAGACCCGGTGACAACGAGCGCCGCCCGAACAGGGAGAGGTGACACCTTCTAGTAGACCCGGTGACAACGGCGCCGCCCGAACAGGAAGAGGCCACCTTCTATTAGACCCGGTGACAACAGCGCCGAGCGCCGCCCGAACAGGAGAGGAGCCACCTTCTATTAGACCCGGTGACAACGAGCGCCGCCCGAACAGGAAGAGGCCACCTTCTAGTAGACCGGTGACAACGAGCGCCGCGCCGCCCGAACAGGGAGAGGAGCCACCTTCTATTAGACCGGTGACAAGCGCCGCCCGAACAGGAAGAGGAGCCACCTTCTATTAGACCGGTGACAAACGAGCGCGCCCGAACAGGGAGAGGAGCCACATTCGGTGGAAGTCGTGACACTCGCAAACTTTAGCAGGAGTTATAACGAGCCTATTTGCAATGTGTTTACACAGCTGGAAATACAGAAGTATGTTATTTGTCGCAGGATTATGTGAGGTTTATGTGTTGTTGTTGGAGGTGCGTCTTGGTCAGTTTAGCTCAGAGAACGCCACCCTCGTCAATCTGCCGTCTAATCATGCCTAATGATCTGGCCAGCCAAACTCTCTCCTCTTTCTCTCTCTCTCCCCCTCTCTCTCTACACTACATTAAAACACAACACACACACACACAGTGGAGTAACGGTAGAATCGTAACAAATTCAAGGAAAACTTAAATCAGCTTGGTGTCAAGTTTGTATAGAAATCAGAGCTGAATACAAGTTCCTATGGGATTCAGAGGAGAATGAAAGTGCGTGTGTGCGTGTGTGTGTGCACGTGTTTGTGTGCATGTGTGTGTGTGCACGTCTGTGACGTGTGTGTGAGCACGCGTGTGTGTGCATGAGTCTGTGTGGAGAGCGTGGGCGTGAATGTGTGTGTGTGTGTGAGAGATTCAGCGGAAGAAAGAAAGTTCCAATAGGATTCAGAGGAGAAAGAAAGTTCCTATAGGATTCAGAGGAGAATACACATCTTAGTCGTGTCATGGCACCTGACTTCCAAGATCGTGATCTTGTCTCAGCCAAAGTGTGTCTGATCTTGACAGAGAGGAGGAGTGTGTGAGAACTGGGGATAAATGCTTGGGAACAGCGTGAACAATTGTGTGACTGAGGTTACATGCGTGTGTAAGTACGTGCATGTGTGTGTGCACGTCTGTGAGCGTGGGTGTGCGCACATGTGTGTGCATGAGTCTGTGTGTGCGGGCGTGGCGTGAATGTGGAGTGTGTGTGTGTGTGTGTGTGTGTGAGAGAGAGAGATGTTGTCTAAGAGAGTGTCACTAAGCAGGGCCTCTGACTTCTCTCCCTCGCAGCCGCCTCTCCTCCCCTCTTCCTCTCACCAATGGATACAGAGCCCATCCTGTCTATCCTGCCTATCCTGCCTATCTTGTCTATCCTGTCTATCCTGTCTATCCTGTCTATCCTGTCTATCCTGCTCTATCTTGTCTATCCTGCCTATCCTGCCCATCCTGTCTATCCTGTCTATCCTGTCTATCCTGTCTATCTTGTCTATCCTGTCTATCCTGCCTATCCTGTCTATCCTGTCTATCCTGTCTATCCTGTCTATCTTGTCTATCCTGCCTATCCTGCCCATCCTGTCTATCCTGCCTATCCTGTCTATCCTGTCTATCCTGTCTATCCTGTCTATCCTGTCTATCCTGCCTATCTTGTCTATCCTGCCTATCCTGCCCATCCTGCCTATCCTGCCTATCCTGTCTATCCTGCCTATCCTGTCTATCCTGTCTATCCTGTCTATCCTGCCTATCCTGTCTATCTTGTCTATCCTGTCTATCTTGTCTATCCTGTCTATCCTGCCTATCCTGTCTATCCTGTCTATCCTGCCTATCCTGTCTATCCTGCCTATCCTGCCTATCCTGTCTATCCTGTCTATCATGTCTATCCTGTCTATCATGTCTATCCTGTCTTCAATGAAAGTGAAGAGAGATAAAGTGCACATTCTCTAGCTGAATGATGTAGAATACTGTGACAGGTGACACTGTGTTTCTGTGTATTGCATACTGATAGAGCTGTGACAGGTGACACTGTGTTTCTGTGTATTGCATAATGATAGAGCTGTGACAGGTGACACTGTTTCTGTGTATTGCATAATGATAGAGCTGTGACAGGTGACACTGTTTCTGTGTATTGCATAATGATAGAGCTGTGACAGGTGACACTGTTTCTGTGTATTGCATAATGATAGAGCTGTGACAGGTGACACTGTTTCTGTGTATTGCATAATGATAGAGCTGTGACAGGTGACACTGTGTTTCTGTGTATTGCATACTGATAGAGCTGTGACAGGTGACACTGTGTTTCTGTGTATTGCATACTGAGAGAGCTGTGACAGGTGACACTGTGTTTCTGTGTATTGCATACTGATAGAGCGCAGGCAGAAAACCTGTCAACATCTAAAGGCTCAGATAAAGGGTTTGGGACAGGAGGTGTTTTTGATGTACTCTCCCTCTCCTTCCTCCCAAACACTCCTTCTCTTCAACCCCCCTCTATGTCTCTCCCTCTATCTCTTCCTCTATGTCTCTCCCTCTATCTCTTCCTCTATGTCTCTCCCTCTATCTCTCCCTCTCTGTCTCTCCCTCTCTGTCTCTCCCTCTATCTCTTCCTCTATGTCTCTCCCTCTATCTCTCCCTCTCTGTCTCTCCCTCTCTGTCTCTCCCTCTATCTCTTCCTCTATGTCTCTCCCTCTATCTCTCCCTCTCTGTCTCTCCCTCTCTGTCTCTCCCTCTATCTCTCCCTCTCTGTCTCTCCCTCTCTGTCTCTCCTCTCTGTCTCTCCCTCATCTCTTCATCTCTGTCTCTCCCTCTATCTCTCCCTCTCTGTCTCTCCCTCTCTGTCTCTCCCTCTATCTCTTCCTCTATATCTCTCCCTCTATCTCTCCCTCTCTGTCTCTCCCTCTCTGTCTCTCCCTCTCTGTCTCTCCCTCTATCTCTCCCTCTCTGTCTCTCCCTCTCTGTCTCTCCCTCTCTGTCTCTCCCTCTATCTCTCCCTCTCTGTCTCTCCCTCTCTGTCTCTCCCTCTATCTCTTCCTCTATGTCTCTCCCTCTATCTCTCCCTCTCTGTCTCTCCCTCTCTGTCTCTCCCTCTCTGTCTCTCCCTCTCTGTCTCTCCCTCTCTGTCTCTCCCTCTATCTCTTCATCTCTGTCTCTCCCTCTATCTCTCCCTCTCTGTCTCTCCCTCTCTGTCTCTCCCTCTCTGTCTCTCCCTCTATCTCTTCCTCTATGTCTCTCCCTCTATCTCTCCCTCTCTGTCTCTCCCTCTATCTCTCCCTCTCTGTCTCTCCCTCTCTGTCTCTCCCTCTATCTCTTCATCTCTGTCTCTCCCTCTATCTCTTCCTCTATGTCTCTCCCTCTATCTCTCCTCTCTGTCTCTCCCTCTGTCTCTCCCTCTCTGTCTCTCCCTCTATCTTTCCCACTCTGTCTCTCCCTCTCTGTCTCTCCCTCTATCTCTCCCTCTCCTTCCTCCCAATCACTCCTTCTCTTCAACCCCCTCTCTGTCTCTCCCTCTGTCTCTCTCTCGATCTCTCCCTCTCTGTCTCTCCCTTTGTCTCTCCCTCTGTCTCTCCCTCTCCTTCCTCCCAATCACTCCTTCTCTTCAAATCAAATCAAATCAAATCAAATTTATTTATATAGCCCTTCGTACATCAGCTGATATCTCAAAGTGCTGTACAGAAACCCAGCCTAAAACCCCAAACAGCAAGCAATGCAGGTGTGAAGCACGGTGGCTAGGAAAAACTCCCTAGAAAAGCCAAAACCTAGGAAGAAACCTAGAGAGGAACCAGGCTATGTGGGGTGGCCAGTCCTCTTCTGGCTGTGCCGGGTAGAGATTATAACAGAACATGGCCAAGATGTTCAAATGTTCATAAATGACCAGCATGGTCGAATAATAATAAGGCAGAACAGTTGAAACTGGAGCAGCAGCACGGCCAGGTGGACTGGGGACAGCAAGGAGTCATCATGTCAAGTAGTCCTGGGGCATGGTCCTAGGGCTCAGGTCAGATGAAACTGGAGCAGCAGCACGGCCAGGTGGACTGGGGACAGCAAGGAGTCATCATGTCAGGTAGTCCTGGGCATGGTCCTAGGGCTCAGGTCCTCCGAGAGAGAAGGAGAGAATTAGAGAACGCACACTTAGATTCACACAGGACACCGAATTGGACAGGAGAAGTACTCCAGATATAACAAACTGACCCCAGCCCCCCGACACATAAACTACTGCAGCATAAATACTGGAGGCTGAGACAGGAGGGGTCAGGAGACACTGTGGCCCCACCTGAGGACACCCCCGGACAGGGCCAAACAGGAAGGATATAACCCCACCCACTTTGCCAAAGCACAGCCCCCACACCACTGGAGGGATATCTTCAACCACCAACTTACCATCCTGAGACAAAGCTGAGTATAGCCCGCAAAGATCTCCGCCACGGCACAACCCAAGGGGGCGCCAACCCAGACAGGATGACCACATCAGTGAATCAACCCACTCAGGTGACGCACCCCTCCAGGGACGGCATGAGAGAGCCCCAGCAAGCCAGTGACCCAGCCCCTGTAATAGGGTTTGAGGCAGAGAATCCCAGTGGAAAGAGGGGAACCGGCCAGGCAGAGACAGCAAGGGTGGTTCGTTGCTCCAGAGCCTTTCCGTTCACCTTCCCACTCCTGGGCCAGACTACACTCAATCATATGACCCACTGAAGAGATGAGTCTTCAGTAAAGACTTAAAGGTTGAGACCGAGTTTGCGTCTCTGACATGGGTAGGCAGACCGTTCCATAAAAATGGAGCTCTATAGGAGAAAGCCCTGCCTCCAGCTGTTTGCTTAGAAATTCTAGGGACAATTAGGAGGCCTGCGTCTTGTGACCGTAGCGTACGTGTAGGTATGTACAGCAGGACCAAATCAGAGAGATAGGTAGGAGCAAGCCCATGCAATGCTTTGTAGGTTAGCAGTAAAACCTTGAAATCAGCCCTTGCTTTGACAGGAAGCCAGTGTAGGGAGGCTAGCACTGGAGTAATATGATCAAATTTTTGGTTCTAGTCAGGATTCTAGCAGCCGTATTTAGCACTAACTGAAGTTTATTTAGTGCTTTATCCGGGTAGCCGGAAAGTAGAGCATTGCAGTAGTCTAACCTAGAAGTGACAAAAGCATGGATTAATTTTTCTGCATCATTTTTGGACAGAAAGTTTCTGATTTTTGCAATGTTACGTAGATGGAAAAAAGCTGTCCTTGAAATGGTCTTGATATGTTCTTCAAAAGAGAGATCAGGGTCCAGAGTAACGCTGAGGTCCTTCACAGTTTTATTTGAGATGACTGTACAACCATTAAGATTAATTGTCAGATTCAACAGAAGATCTCTTTGTTTCTTGGGACCTAGAACAAGCATCTCTGTTTTATCCGAGTTTAAAAGTAGAAAGTTTGTACAGCTGTGTATCATCCGCATAGCAGTGAAAGTTAACATTATGTTTTCGAATAACATCCCCAAGAGGTAAAATATATAGTGAAAACAACAGCGGTCCTAAAACGGAACCTTGAGGAACACCGAAATTTACAGTTGATTTGTCAGAGGACAAACCATCCACAGAGACAAACTGATATCTTTTTCTTCACCCCCCTCTATGTATCTTCCTCTCCCTCTCCCTCTCTCTCTCCCTCAT
>NW_027012011.1:0-17500 GCF_036934945.1 Oncorhynchus masou masou
TTCAGGGCCACTGTTCCTAGGCTGTCATTGAAAATAAGAATCTGTTCTTAACTGACTTGCCTGGTTAAAGAAAGGTAAAATTAAAAAAAATGTGTCTGTAATGTGTCTGTGCCAATGTCCCCTGTCTCTCTGTCCCCCTGTCCCCAGTCTCTCTGTCCTCCCTCCTGTCACATTGAAAAAATGTTGTACAGTGTGTGTATTATTTTTAACTGACAAATATATTTAATCAATCAATAAATCTAACCTGTGCATTTGTCTATGTGATGAATGTAAAGAGACATCTGTTACTAAAACACCAACTCTTCTTTGAAATTTTTCATTCAGAGACTGTCAAGCCAAGCCTTCATTACCTGGTAGGCCTACAAGGGATGTGCACTGCTCTATTGCATCATTACCTGGTAGGCCTACAAGGGATGTACACTGCTCTATTGCATCATTACCTGGTAGGCCTACAAGGGATGTACACTGCTCTATTGCATCATTACCTGGTAGGCCTACAAGGGATGTGCACTGCTCTATTGCATCATTACCTGGTAGGCCTACAAGGGATGTACACTGCTCTATTGCATCATTACCTGGTAGGCCTACAAGGGATGTGCACTGCTCTATTGCATCATTACCTGGTAGGCCTACAAGGGATGTACACTGCTCTATTGCATCATTACCTGGTAGGCCTACAAGGGATGTGCACTGCTCTATTGCATCATTACCTGGTAGGCCTACAAGGGATGTGCACTGCTCTATTGCATCATTACCTGGTAGGCCTACAAGGGATGTACACTGCTCTATTGCATCATTACCTGGTAGGCCTACAAGGGATGTGCACTGCTCTATTGCATCATTACCTGGTAGGCCTACAAGGGATGTACACTGCTCTATTGCATCATTACCTGGTAGGCCTACAAGGGATGTACACTGCTCTATTGCATCATTACCTGGTAGGCCTACAAGGGATGTACACTGCTCTATTGCATCATTACCTGGTAGGCCTACAAGGGATGTACACTGCTCTATTGCATCATTACCTGGTAGGCCTACAAGGGATGTACACTGCTCTATTGCATCATTACCTGGTAGGCCTACAAGGGATGTACACTGCTCTATTGCATCATTACCTGGTAGGCCTACAAGGGATGTACACTGCTCTATTGCATCATTACCTGGTAGGCCTACAAGGGATGTACACTGCTCTATTGCATCATTACCTGGTAGGCCTACAAGGGATGTGCACTGCTCTATTGCATCATTACCTGGTAGGCCTACAAGGGATGTACACTGCTCTATTGCATCATTACCTGGTAGGCCTACAAGGGATGTACACTGCTCTATTGCATCATTACCTGGTAGGCCTACAAGGGATGTACACTGCTCTATTGCATCATTACCTGGTAGGCCTACAAGGGATGTGCACTGCTCTATTGCATCATTACCTGGTAGGCCTACAAGGGATGTGCACTGCTCTATTGCATCATTACCTGGTAGGCCTACAAGGGATGTGCACTGCTCTATTGCATCATTACCTGGTAGGCCTACAAGGGATGTACACTGCTCTATTGCATCATTACCTGGTAGGCCTACAAGGGATGTGCACTGCTCTATTGCATCATTACCTGGTAGGCCTACAAGGGATGTGCACTGCTCTATTGCATCATTACCTGGTAGGCCTACAAGGGATGTACACTGCTCTATTGCATCATTACCTGGTAGGCCAACAAGGGGTGTATTTTATGTCCTTTTGTGTGTTTTTGAATGACTTCATGTTTTCCCCATTGGCTGTTGGTTCTGTACCTCTGTGTAGACAACAGAGCAGCAAACAGAATCAGAAGGAGATGAGGAGAACACGTCTCCCAATCGGAACTAACCATCTACCAGTCCCAGAGTGCTCTCTGTTCGCCTCGCCTTGCGGTGACCAGGCCCGTCTCAAATGAAGCTCTAGACCCTGTATAGTACACTGCTTTTGACCCGACTCATAGGGATCTGGACTAGTGCACTCTATGGGGAATAGGGTTTGATTTGGGACACAGTACACGCCTGCAGAGATGTAGTTCACTTTATCCGGATGTAAAGACCAGCAACAGCCTCCTGCCTCTCGTCCCTGACTATGTCCCAAATTACTTTTGACTAGAGCCCTATGGGGAAGAGGGTTCAATTTGGGACACTTCATTTTGACTAGAGTCCTATGGGGAATAGTGTTCCATATGGGACACTTCATTTTGACTAGGGCCCTATGGGAAATAGTGTTCCATTCGGGACACAGGGTCTCTCTGATCAAGGCACAGCGCCCTTATGGCTGTCTGGCTGGGCAGTCGATTGTCACTGGTAACCCCCTGCTGGACTTTGCCCAATCAGCACGTAATTCATGGGGAAGGCGTATTGTCAGCTATGACATCAGGTCTGTCCGTCGTGGCTCTGCTATTTCACCCAGAAATAGTACTCCTTAAATTGGGCTATGTTTAACTGGGCCTCTTTGGTCTGAATTGTCACATTCTGACCTTAGTTCTGTTATTACAGTGGGGTAAAAAAGTATTTAGTCAGCCACTAATTGTGCAAGTCCTCCCACTTAAAAAGATGAGGAGGCCTGTCATTTTCATCATAGGTACACTTCAACTATGACAGACAAAATGAGAAATAAAAATCCAGAAAATCAAATTGTAGGATTTTTTATGAATTCATTTGAAAATTTTTGTGAAAATAAGTATTTGGTCAATAACAAAAGTTTATCTCAATACTTTGTTAAACACCCTTTTGTTGGCAATGACAGAGGTCATTGATACAGGCCTCTGTCATCTTTTAAGTGGGAGAACTTGCACAGTTGGTGGCTGACTAAATACTCTTTCCCCCACTGTATATATTTTAGTATGGTCAGGGTATGAGTTGGGTGGGCAGTCTATGTTGGTTTTTCTATGTTGTTTTTTTGAAATTAGCCTAGTATGGTTCTCAATCAGAGGCAGTGTGCTTATTAGCTGTCCCTGATTGAGAATCATACTTAGGTAGCCTGTGTTTCACTTTGGGTTGTGGGTGTTTGTTTTCCTGTGAGTGTTTGGTCCACACGGTACTGTGTATTCACGTCATCGTTTGTTGTTTTGTTCGAGTGTTCTATTGTCTTTATTAAAAAAACTTTAAGTGGACACTTACAGCGCTGCTTTTGGTCCTCCGATCCTTCATACTACTACTAAGAAGAGGACGAAAACCCTTTACAGGTGGAGGGGGGGGACACAGGTGGAGGGGGAGAGAGGGGGAGACAGGTGGAGGGGGGGACACAGTTGGAGTAGGGGGACACAGGTGGGAGGGGGAGAGAGGGGGAGACAGGGGTGGAGGGGGGAGAGAGGGGGACACAGGTGGAGGGGGAGACAGGTGGATGGGGGGGGACACAGGTGGAGGGGGGGGAGAGAGGGGGAGACAGGTGGAGGGGGGAGAGAGAGTGGGACACAGGTGGAGGGGGAGAGAGGGGGAGAGAGGGGGACACAGGTGGAGGGGGAGAGAGGGGGAGACAGGTGGAGGGGGGGGAGAGAGGGGGACACAGGGGTGGAGGGGGAGAGAGGGGGAGACAGGTGGAGGGGGGAGAGGGGGACACAGGTGGAGGGGGAGAGAGGGGGAGACAGGTGGAGGGGGGGGAGAGGGGGAGACAGGTGGAGGGGGAGAGAGGGGGAGACAGGTGGAGGGGGAGAGAGGGGGAAACAGTGGAGGGGGGAGAGAGGAGGAGACAGGTGGAGAGAGAGGGGGACACAGGTGGAGGGGGAAGAGAGGGGGAGACAGAAGGGGTGAGACAGTCCTCCATGGACTCCTCACCACCACACAGAAGGCACAGCGACGACATTCAAAAAAGTTGAGGACAAACAAGATGGGGACTGTAAGTACACACATTTTGTCCGGAATAATTTTCCAAAACATCTGTTCAGGTCGGAAACAATTAATTCCTCTATAATTCTTTCTAAGCTGAAGATGCTAGCTGGCTAGCTAATGTTACAACACAGACAGAAGTGGATAGTAGATATCTTTCGGCTAACTACAAGGCAGGAAAGCTAACTGTTTTGATATCTATATACCTTGCTGTATGGGATAAACGCAGTATCTATCTAACAAGCTATCATAGTTTGTGAGAGAGGGCCATTAATGAGCCACTTCAAAGGGGAGACGAGGACGATGATTTGGCCGAATGTAAGTAACACTGTTTGGCATAACGTTTAAGTGTAATGTTAGGATGATATCAACCAGACAGTTTATACAATATGTTGTCATGCAAAGGTTTCATTGTGTTGCTTCTTTCCACAGATCAGCATGATGTTGGGGGCTGGTTCACAGGTTTTCTTCCGTAGTTTGATGTCTAATCATGAAAATACGTTTGAAGAATTTTCATTTCAGAATGTCTTTATATCCACTTGGGCAGTGGGTGGGGGGGGTATCTTTGCCTTTCAGGACGATCCAATACATAGGTAGATCCGGTACAAGAACGATACGATGTTTATACCGTGGGTAAAACATTATTGCATGTGGTTATACTTCACTGAGAAGCTAAACTTTACCATTATGCTTGTTTCATAATGGGGGGGTAAGAGCATTTAATTGATTTTTGTAAACATCCTCAGGCTGGGAAGAAGAAAACAGGCTCAGAGATGTGTGACAAGATATTCATTATTTCGCCAACAGAGATACAGGACTCGTCTCATATAACACCCCCAACACTCCAACACAGTGTTATATCATCAGAGATACAGGACTCGTCTCATATAACACCCCCAACACTCCATCACAGTGTTATATCATCAGAGATACAGGGCTAGTCTCAGATAACACCCCCAACACTCCAACACAGTGTTATACCACCAGAGATACAGGGCTAGTCTCAGATAACACCCCCAACACTCCAACACAGTGTTATATCATCAGAGATACAGGACTAGTCTCATATAACACCCCCAACACTCCAACACAGTGTTATATCATCAGAGATACAGGACTTGTCTCAGATAACACCCCCAACACTCCAACACAGTGTTATATCATCAGAGATACAGGACTCGTCCCATATAACACCCCCAACACTCCAACACAGTGTTATATCATCAGAGATACAGGACTCGTCTCATATAACACCCCCAACACTCCAACACAGTGTTATATCATCAGAGATACAGGACTCGTCTCATATAACACCCCCAACACTCCAACACAGTGTTATATCATCAGAGATACAGGACTAGTCTCATATAACACCCCAAACACTCCATCACAGTGTTATATCATCAGAGATACAGGACTAGTCTCATATAACACCCCCAACACTCCAACACAGTGTTATATCATCAGAGATACAGGACTAGTCTCATATAACACCCCCAACACTCCAACACAGTGTTATATCATCAGAGATACAGGACTAGTCTCATATAACACCCCCCAACACTCCAACACAGTGTTATATCATCAGAGATACAGGACTAGTCTCATATAACACCCCAACACTCCAACACAGTGTTATATCATCAGAGATATAACAGGACTAGTCTCATATAACACCCCCAACACTCCAACACAGTGTTATATCATCAGAGATACAGGACTAGTCTCATATAACACCCCCAACACTCCAACACAGTGTTATATCATCAGAGATACAGGACTAGTCTCATATAACACCCCCAACACTCCAACACAGTGTTATATCATCAGAGATACAGGACTAGTCTCATATAACACCCCCAACACTCCAACACAGTGTTATATCATCAGAGATACAGGACTAGTCTCATATAACACCCCCAACACTCCATCACAGTGTTATATCATCAGAGATACAGGACTAGTCTCATATAACACCCCCAACACTCCAACACAGTGTTATATCATCAGAGATACAGGGCTAGTCTCATATAACACCCCAACACTCCAACACAGTGTTATATCATCAAGAGATACAGGACTAGTCTCATATAACACCCCCAACACTACAACACAGTGTTATATCATCAGAGATACAGGACTAGTCTCATATAACACCCCCAACACTCCATCACAGTGTTATATCATCAGAGATACAGGACTAGTCTCATATAACACCCCCAACACTCCAACACAGTGTTATATCATCAGAGATACAGGACTAGTCTCATATAACACCCCCAACACTCCAACACAGTGTTATATCATCAGAGATACAGGACTAGTCTCATATAACACCCCCAACACTCCAACACAGTGTTATATCATCAGAGATACAGGACTAGTCTCATATAACACCCCCAACACTCCATCACAGTGTTATATCATCAGAGATACAGGACTAGTCTCATATAACACCCCCAACACTCCAACACAGTGTTATATCATCAGAGATACAGGGCTAGTCTCATATAACACCCCCAACACTCCAACACAGTGTTATATCATCAGAGATACAGGACCAGTCTCATATAACACCCCCAACACTCCAACACAGTATTATATCATCAGAGATACAGACTAGTCTCATATAACACCCCCAACACCCAACACAGTGTTATATCATCAGAGATACAGGACTAGTCTCATATAACACCCCCAACACTCCAACACAGTGTTATATCATCAGAGACAGGACTAGTCTCATATAACACCCCCAACACTCCAACACAGTGTTATATCATCAGAGATACAGGACTAGTCTCATATAACACCCCCAACACTCCAACACAGTTTATATCATCAGAGATACAGGACTAGTCTCATATAACACCCCCAACACTCCAACACAGTGTTATATCATCAGAGATACAGGACCGTCTCATATAACACCCCCAACACTCCAACACAGTGTTATATCATCAGAGATACAGGACGACCGGGGGGGTGTGTTTACCTCTGTGATCCTACCATGGGGGGTTTCCCCTGTGTCGACCATGAGGGGGGGGGTTTACCACTGTAATCTACCATGGGGGGTTTCCCACTGTAATCGACTCCTCATGGGGGGGGTTTACCACTGTAATCTACCATGGGGGTTACCACTGTAATCTACCATGGGGGTGTTTACCGCTGTAATCTACCATGGAGGGGGTGTTTACCTCTGTGATCTACCATGGGGGGGTTTACCACTGTAATCTACCATGGGGGGGGGGGGGTGTTTACCACTGTAATCTACCATGGGGGGGGTGTTTACCACTGTAATCTACCATGGAGGGGGTGTTTACCACTGTAACTACCATGGGGGTGTTTACCACTGTAATCTACCATGGTGGGGTTTACCACTGTAATCTACCATGGAAGGGGTGTTTACCACTGTAATCTACCATGGGGGGGTTTACCACTGTAATCTACCATGGGGGTTTCCCACTGTAATCTGACCATGGGGGGGGGGGGGTTTACCACTGTAATCTACCATGGGGGGTTACCACTGTAATCTACCATGGGGGTGTTTACCACTGTAATCGACCATGGGGGGGGGGTGTTTACTACTGTAATCTACCTTTTGGGGGGGTTACCACTGTAATCTACCATGGGGGGGGGGTGTTTACCGCTGTAATCGACCATGGGGGGTGTTTACCTCTGTAATCTACCATGGGGGAGGTGTTTACCACTGTATTCTACCATGAGGGGGGTTACCACTGTAATCTACCATGGGGAGGGTTTACCAATGTAATCGACAATGGGGGGGGCTTTACCACTGTAATCTACCATGGGGGGGGTGTTTACCACTGTAATCTACCATGGGGGTGTTTACCACTGTAATCTACCATGGGGGGTATTTACCATTGTAATCTACCATGGGGTTGTTTACACTGTAATCTACCATGGGGGTGTTTGCCACTGTAATCTACCATGGGGGGGTGTTTACCACTGTAATCTACCATGGGAGGGGGGTTTACCACTGTAATCACCATGGGGGTGTTTACCACTGTAATCTACCATGGGGGTGTTTACCACTGTAATCTACCATGGGGGGTGTTTACCACTGTAATCTACCAGGGGGGTGTTTTTACCACTGTAATCTACCATGGGGTGTTTACCACTGTAATCTACCATGGGGGTGTTTACCACTGTAATCTACCATGGGGGTGTTTACCACAATCGGCCATGGGGGGGGGGGTGTTTACCACTGTAATCCACCATTGGGGAGGTGTTTACCACTGCAATCTACCATGGGAGGGGGGGTTACCACTGTAATCTACCATGGGGGGTGTTTACCACTGTAATCTACCATGGGGGTGTTTACCACTGTAATCTACAATGGGGGGGGGGGGGGTGTTTACCACTGTAATCTACCACGGGGGGGTTTACCACTGTAATCTACCATGGGGGGTGTTTACCACTGTAATCTACCATGGGGGGTGTTTACCACTGTAATCTACCATAGGGGGGTGTTTACCACTGTAATCTACCATGGGGGGGTGTTTACCACTGTAATCTACCATGGGGGGGGGGGGGGTGTTTACCACTGTAATCTACCACGGGGTGGTGTTTACCACTGTAATCTACCATGGGGGGTGTTTACCACTGTAATCTACCATGGGGGTGTTTACCACTGTAATCTACCATGGGGGGGGGGGGGTGTTTACCACTGTAATCAGCCATGGGGGGGTTTACCACTGTAATCTACCATGGGGGGGGGTGTTTACCACTGTAATCTACCATGGGGGGGGTGTTTACCATACTGTAATCTACCATGGGGGTGTTTACCACTGTAATCTACCATGGGGGTGTTTACCACTGTAATCTACCATGTTGGGGTTTACCACTGTAATCTACCATGGGGGTGTTTACCACTGTAATCTATCCATGGGGGGGGGGGGGGTTTACCACTGTAATCAACCATGGGGGGTTTACCACTGTAATCTACCATGTGGTTGTTTACCACTGTAATCTACCATGGCGGTGTTTACCACTGTAATCTACCATGGGGGTGTTTACCACTGTAATCTACCATGGTGGTGTTTACCACTGTAATCTACCATGGGGGTGTTTACCACTGTAATCTACCATGGTGGTGTTTACCACTGTAATCTACCATGGTGATGTTTACCACTGTAATCTACCATGGTGGTGTTTACCACTGTAATCTACCATGGGGGGGGGGGTGTTTACCACTGTAATCTACCATGGGGGTGGGGGTGTTTACCACTGTAATCTACCATGGGGGGGGGGGTGTTTACCACTGTAATCTACCATGGGGGAATTGTTTACCACTGTAATCTCACTGGGGGTGTTGTAAACTACCATGGGGGGTGTTTACCACTGTAATCTACCATGGGGGTGTTTACCACTGTAATCTACCATGGGGGGGGGTGTTTACCACTGTAATCTACCATGGGGGGGGGTGTTTACCACTGTAATCTACGGGGGGGTGTTTACCACTGTAAACTACCATGGGGGGGGGGGGTGTTTATCACTGGAATCTACCATTGGGTTGTTTACCACTGTAGCCAACCATAACCACTCAGTGTAGAGAGACACTACACTGTACTGTACTCTGGTGTCACTCTAAACGTCTCTTTCAGACACACACACACACACACACACACACACACACACACACACACACACACACACACACACACACACACACACACACACACACACACACACACACACACACAAAGGGGAATTCAGCTGGGGCTCAATCATCATTGCCACCAGAGGCATCAGTAATGTAGATCATGTCAGTGAGCTCACAGTCACAGTCCACCATCACTACCGTCAGAAACAATGAAAAACATCTCTCTGACACGAAGCAGAAGAGCTCCGGGGTCCCGGGTAGCGCAGAACGTGGATATCAAACTCTTACAGTACACACGGATTTCATACAGCACTACAGTTAAGCTAGTCGAAGCACCCACAGACACCACTTCACCCATCATTACCTCATCCACCAGCTGTTGTGAGCATACACCTGGATGAATGCTTGACTGTTTGATTTTCTGCTGCTCTGAGGCTGTTCTGTTGCTGCTCTGAGGCTGTTCTGTAGCTGTTCAGTAGCTGTTCTGTTGCTGTTCAGTAGCTGTTCTGTTGCTGTTCTGTGGCTGTTCTGTAGCTGTTCTGTAGCTGTTCTGTGGCTGTTCTGAGGCTGTTCTGAGGCCGTTCTGTGGCTGTTCTGTTGCTGTTCTGTTCTGTAGCTGTTCTGTGGCTGTTCTGTTGCTGTTCTGTTGCTGTTCTGTTCTGTAGCTGTTCTGTGGCTGTTCTGTTGCTGTTCTGTTGCTGTTCTGTTCTGTAGCTGTTCTGTGGCTGTTCTGTAGCTGTTCTGTAGCTGTTCTGTGGCTGTTCTGTTGCTGTTCTGTAGCTGTTCTGTAGCTGTTCTGTGGCTGTTCTGTAGCTGTTCAGTAGCTGTTCAGTAGCTGTTCTGTAGCTGTTCTGTTGCTGTTCTGAGGCTGTTCTGATTCTATTCTCTAGCTGTTCTGTGGCATTTCTGTGGCTGTTCTGTAGCTGTTCTGTGGCCATTCTGTTTTCTGTTCTGTGGCCGTTCTGTTGCTGTTCTGAGGCCCTTCTGTGGCTGTTCTGTAGCTGTTCAGTAGCTGTTCTGTAGCTGTTCTGTAGCTGTTCTGTAGCTGTTCTGTGGCTGTTCTGTAGCTGTTCAGTAGCTGTTCAGTAGCTGTTCTGTAGCTGTTCTGTTGCTGTTCTGAGGCTGTTCTGATTCTATTCTCTAGCTGTTCTGTAGCATTTCTGGCTGTTCTGTAGCTGTTCTGTGGCCATTCTGTTTTCTGTTCTGAGGCTGTTCTGTAGCTGTTCTGAGGCTGTTATGATTCTGTTCTGTGGCTGTTCTGTGGCTGTTCTGTAGCTGTTCTGTAGCTGTTCTGTAGCTGTTCTGTAGCTGTTCTGTGGCTGTTCTGTAGCTGTTCTGTAGCTGTTCTGTAGCTGTTCTGTAGCTGTTCTGTGGCTGTTCTGTAGCTGTTCTGAGGCTGTTCTGTAGCTGTTCTGTAGCTGTTCTGTGGCTGTTCTGTAGCTGTTCATGGCTGTTCTGTGGCCGTTTCTGTGCCGTTCTGTGGCCGTTCTGTGGTTGTTCTGTTGCTGTTCTGTAGCTGTTCTGTGGCTGTTCTGTAGCTGTTCTGTGGCTGTTCTGTGGCCGTTCTGTGCTGTTCTGGTGGCCGTTCTGTGGTTGTTCTGTAGCTGTTCTGTAGCTGTTCTGTGGCTATACCCATCAAAATGACAGCTGTTCCATTGAATTATGCCAAGTCTCCTTTTTGTTGTTGCCGAAAGCAAAGTGGTTATTGTTCTACTGTTACTTTTAGAGGTACTTAACAGTCATTGCCATAGAAACAACTAGATATAGTGATGATGATATTCTTAGTAGAGTATTGATTAGTATATTCCATGTGTCGTGATTACTGACATGAACTCACTCACTCAGATGGCGTCATGCATTTGCGCCAACTCCTGACTACGCCATCAGCATAAATGCAACAGGAACTGGGATTTGTCAGACCAGGCGATGTTCATCCACTCCTCATTTGTGTTGCCAAGCGCCAGCGGGTTTGTGTGTTCGAGATGCCCTTCTCTGCGCACACTGTTGTCCGGTCCAATTATTTGTCTGTTTATGGCCCGTCTGTTGGCTTGCACGGTCCTTGCCGTTCTCCTTGACCCTACAAGCCATCAAGAAGCTATTTTCACCAAAAAGGACTGTTTGGTTTGTCGTCACCGTTCTCTGTAAACCCTAGTTCGCCGTCGTGCGTGAAAAGCCCAGGACGCCGGATGTTTCTCAGACACTGGTACTGGCGGTCATAACACGCTCAAATTAAGCTTAGGTCACTCGTTCTGCCTATTCTAACGTTCTAATCGAACAGTATCTGAATGCCTCGATGCCTGTCTGCCTGGGGGAGGGTGTACCTAATAAACTGTCCGTGTGCTACACAGACACATTACAAATGCAGCTACCAGACTTATTTTACCATTGCTAACGTAAACACCTACAACCCAATCCCCCCTTTCCCTGAAACACGTGTATGTACCTTCCTGTTTTATGACTTATGATAAAAAATGTTCATTCTATTTTAATGAGCCATTTACTTCATGTTCCTATTCTTATCTTGTACCTTATCTTGAATTAGCTCTTATTGTTGTTTCATTGTCCACAAGAAACCTGAAAGAGAGTATTTTCGTTGGACGATGTTGTGACCATTGTGTCTCCTGTACGTATTTAAGCTAATAAAACATGAAACTGAAACTCAAAACTTCAATTCGTATAATTGTTTTCATCTATTTCCATACAATATCCAGCTATGCTGTCTCTCGACCATCTCAAGATAATGAAGTGATCGTTCTGCCAGTAAGCCATTAACAAAATGACACCAGCGCAATAGTCTAATTCTCAGCCTTAAGGCAAGTCTCAATTGGATTCTGTCACTTCCAATGCTCTCAGTTTCTGCTACAGGGGAACAACAGCAGATTTCTATTCAAAATGAATCTCAGTATGTGTTGGTCCTCTACACAGTGAGATGAGTCGAAGTCAGAGGCAAGTGTGTGTGTGTGTGTGCGCGTGTGTGGGTGCGTGCGAGCGCGTGTGTGTGTGTTTCAGAGAAGTCTCTATGCCTTCATGTTTATGATGTATGAAATAAGAACAATCTACTTTGGATCAGAGACTTTGACCTTATTGGATGTATCTAAAATGGCCCCCTATTCTGTATGTAGTCCACTTCTTTGACATGGCCCTGGTCTAAAGTAGTGCACTACGTAGGGAATAGGGTGCCATTTGAGTCACACGCCTTGTGTTTTCCCAGCTAAAACATCTATCTCCCAAATAATAATGGTTCGGTTCTCCTGATATTGAGGCTAGCTGTCACTTTTCACTGTGGTGTGATAGCTGAGCCATGACCCTGCTGGCTGACATGATAGGAAGATGACAGGATGAGATAACAATGTTATTATATTTAAGAAATGACAGACATTCACCCTGATCTGATCTGTTTCACCTGCCTTGTGATTGTCTCCAATCACCACCAGGTGTCTCCCATTCCGTGTATTTATACCTGCATTTTTCAGTTTGTCTGTTGCCAGATCATCTTGTCCCGTCAACCGTACTATCCTGTGTCTGCGTCTGGGTCTTAGCCTGTGATAATCACGAACTGGCCATGACTGACCCAGCAGACTCGAACAGCGCCGCAACGCCGTCTCCTTCAAAGGAGGAAGACACGGGAGTTTATTGCAAAGTCTTGAGAACCTACGCTGGAGATTCCGGAGCCTGTTGAGTTTTTCTTCTCTCAGTGCTCCCTCGTCTTCGAGCTTCAGCCTTCTTCAATCCCTTCTGACCACTCAAAGACACATCACAACGCTGATGTCCCGGGAGGTCACTAGCCTGGGCTACGGCGTTGTGGGAGCAAACAATTCACTGTTTGCCTCAGTCTGGAGGAGTTTGTGACAGAGGCCCCCATGTCCGTGAGAGAGGCTGTCCGTAAAATGCTCCAACTACGTCAAGACTCCCGTAGTGTGGTAGACTACACGATGGATTTTCGCAAATTGGCGGCTGAGAGTATGTGGAAGCCCTGTTCGACATGTTCCTTCCCGTGAGGAGGTGATTAAAGATGAGCTCGCAGCGGGGAGCTGCCCCCTGGACCTCAACTCCCTCATAGCCTAGACCATCTGGAACATGTTCCATGTCACCTCGCCATCCTTGAGTTCCACCTCACCTCCAAGGAATCCCGAAATCCCCGAAGTCTACATTTCCAAGAGAATCCGGTGTCACCCGAGTTCTGAAATCACAGAGGCTGTTAACTGCTTCCTCCGGAGTCCATTTGCAACTGGGTACAGATAGATTGTCTCCTGCTGAGCATTCACGCAGACTGAACACCAAGGGCTGTCTGTATTGTGGAGCTACGGGACATTTCTTATTTACCTGAGAGCTGGATGGGCGCTCTATTGGCAGAATCACCCAAAATACGGTTCCTATCCACCAGCAGCTGTCAGGCAACCGCAGTTTTTGCTCCTTGAGTCTCCTCATGTACCCATGGTTTTAGGGTTTCATGACTCCAGAGGCACCACCCCCTAATCAACTGAGCTACGGGTTCCATCATGGATTGGAGTCATGCACATTGTCTGAAGTTGGTGCAGACTGCCCCAGGATGTCTCCCTTGCGGGCTTGGGTAAAGCCTCAGATCTACTCCACCGTTTCTCAGAGTACCAGGATGTACGCCCGTGCCACATCTCTTCCTCCACATTGGCTCCCTACAACTGTGCTATCAACCTCCTGCACTGTACAGCTTCGGGGGAGGGGGTGACTTTATTTCCTGTCGGGTCCGGAGACCAAATCAATGGAAGGGTACATTGAGGACTCTCTCGCTGCAGCGATTATGCGTCCATCTGCCTCCCCAGCTGGCGCAGGGTTCTTCTTTGTGGAGAAGAAGTTCAAGACCCTGCATCCATGTATCGACTACCAGGGTCTTAATGACATTACGGTTAAAAAACGTGACCAGCTACCACTCATCTCCTCGGCTTTCTCAAACGCAGGACCAGAAGCTGCATCCCTGTGCCTTCATTTCCCATCAAGCCTAACCCCGAACAATGATGTGGGAAATCAAGAATTACTACGCAATTAAGATGTCGTTAGAGGATTGGAGGCTAGCTGATTGGTTAGAAGGACTGGAACATACATTCTTGGTATGAATGGACCATAAGAACGTGGAATATCTCTTCACCGGCAAGAGCCTCAACTCAGGTAGGCGAGATAGGCCTTGTTATTCACTCATTTCCATTACTCTACAGTATCTCCTACCGCCCGGTGTCCGAGAATGTGGAAACCTGACTCACTCTCACGTCTGTACAGCCCCACTACTGTACCATCAGACCCGGGAGACCATCCTCCCGACCTGTCTAGCGGCTCCTATCATCTGGGGAATAGAGAGTCCCCATGGGCCCGGCTAACCGGTTGTTTGTCCCGGACTCTGCCCGTGTCCGGTCCTGGAAAGACTCACCAGTCATCCTGGCTCCCATCGGACCTTGACTTTCGTCCAACAACATTTTTGGTGGCCCCCCATGGTTCCTGGCATCTCCACGTTCATTGCCGCTTGCACTGTGTGTGTGCAGAACAAGCTCCTGCTGGCTTACTTGTTCCTCTTTGCCCCTGGTCCCATATATCCTTGGACTTTGTCACGGGTCTCCCTCCAACAGATGGCAACACCACCTTATGGTGGTAGAAAGGTTTTCCAAAGCCACCCATTTTATTTTCCTAAGTTGCCCTCAGCTAAGGAGATGGACCAGCTCGTCTTCCAGATCCATGGACGTCCGGTCACATGGTCTCCGATCACGGTCCTCAGTTCTCATCCCGGTTTTGAAGGCTTTCTGCACCCTAATTGGGTCGTCGGTCAGCCTGTCCTCTGGTTTTCATCCTCTGCCAATGGTCTAACAGACAATCGGAGGAGCCAATCAGGACCAGGAGACGACTCTTCGTTGCCTCATCTCCACCAATCCCACCACCTGGAGCCAGCAACTCGTGTGGGTGGGATGCGCCTGCAACACTCTGTTCTGCTACTGGCCTTTTTAGATGTTCCCCTGGGATATCAGCCCCCACTCTTCCCGGAGCAAGAGGAAGAGGTCAGTCTTATCCTCTGCCCAGATCTTTTGTCCGCATCTGTTGCCGTACCTGAATAAAGCCCGGCAAGCTCTCTTCAAGACCACCTCCAGGTCTATCGTCTTGGGCAGAGGGTATGGCTTTCCACTGGGATCTGCCCTCTGGATGGAGAGTCCCGTGAAACCTCTCCCCCTCCTGCTTTATCGGCCTTTCCCCCATCTCTAGCAGTTCTTAACCCCAACCTTCTGTTGCACCACACCCTCTGTATACATCCCATTTTCCATGTAATTAAACCCCTGTCTCACAGCCCTTTGTCTCCTGCTTCCAGGAGACAATTGCCTGCCCCTCGTACTTTAATAAACTCTGAGACTCGTACCATCCACCTCCTGTGTCTGCATCTGGGTCTTAGCCTGAGCCGTGATACCAATAGTGCAGTAATACCTAGCAATACAAAACAATCCACACATAATCTACAATGCAATTTAAAAAGAAAAAGAAATTAAGAAATAAGAAATATAAATAGAATGAATCCTAATAACAACCCAAATAACACTGTAACAAATGCAATCTATCCACCGGACCAATTTACACTAAATATACAAGGAATAATAAGTACAGCAGCAGAGATATGTACCTATGACTAACAATATTGATTTGGTTTTACAACACATCACGATGAACCGTCACGGTCGTGTGGAGATAAGGACCAGAATCACCCACAAATACGGTTCCTATCCGCCAGTGGCTGTCAGGCAACCACAGTTAGTCTATGCAGTTTCTGCTCCTGGAGTGTCCTCATGGACCCATGGTTTTAGGGTTTCATGGCTCCAGAGGACCCACCACCTAATCAACTGAGCTTCGGGTTCCATCATGGATTGGAGTCATGCACATTGTCTGAAGTTGGTGCAGACTGTCCCGGGATGTCTCCCTGAACCTATATGTCATGGTCGTGTGGAGAGAAGGACCGAGGCGCAGCGTAATTGGAGTTCCATGTCTTTATTTTAGCGAAACTTTAAACAAAACAAGATACAAACTTCCGGGCACAGCCTGAAGAGGACTGGCCACCCCTCATAGCCTGGTTCCTCTCTAGGTTTTTCCTAGGTTTTGGCCTTTCTAGGGAGTTTTTCCTAGCCAATGTGCTTCTACACCTGCATTGCTTGCTGTTTGGGGTTTTAGGCTGGGTTTCTGTACAGCACTTTGAGATATCAGCTGATGTATGAAGGGCTATATAAATACATTTGATTTGATTTGATTTTGACAAACACCGACCGTGAACAAAAATAGTGCTACATGCACTCACTCAAAAACAATATCCCACAAGAGAGGTGGGAGGTGGGCTTCCTAAATTTGATCCCCAATTCGAGGCAACGATTACCAGCTGCCTCTAATAGGGAACCATACAACCCACCAACATAGAAAATCAATGACTACAACACCCTCCCCCTTAGTCACGCTCTTGTAACAGTATAACTTTAGACCGTCCCCTCGCCAATACCCGGGCGCAAACCAGGGACCCTCTGCACACATCAACAACAGTCACCCATGAAGCATCGTTACCCATCGCTCAACAAAAGCCGTGGCCCTTGCAGAGTAAGGGGAACCACTACTTCAAGGTCTCAGAGCAAGTGACGTCACCGATTGAAACGCTATTTAGCACGCATCGCTAACTAAGCTAGCCTTTTCACATCCGTTACACTCTGACCTTAACACCATAGAGAACCGAGGGATCTCTATGGTCAGGGCGTGACACTATAACCCTAACCCTAAATTACATTTACATTTTATTCCGATCCAGAAAACATTGAGAGAAACTTTTGTCTAACTATTGTGATTTATTTAGATGAGAATTCATTTTTAGATCAATCGATAATTTTAGATTGCAGCAAACTTTTCAAACCAAAATTGTATCACTCCCAAAAAGAGGAAGGCAACACACACACAATCGAACATGCCTCAACGCTGTTTGTTACTGGTTCCCTCATAATTGATCAAGTGTGAGAAATAGCACCTAAATTGTCTGGAGGGGCCTGAAGCATATGT
>NW_027012012.1:0-21194 GCF_036934945.1 Oncorhynchus masou masou
TGTCTCAAAGTCTCTATACTGTCATTAACATTACACTGTCTCAAAGTCTCTATACTGTCGCTTCTAACGCACTATCTCTATGTCTCTCATACTGTCAGCCTACATTAGCACTGTCTCAAAGTCTCTATACTGTCACTAACGTTACACTGTCTCTATGTCTCTATACTGTCACTAACTACACTGTCTCTATGTCTCTATACTGTCACTAACATTACACTGTCTCTATACTGTCACTAACATTACTGTCTCTATACTGTCTCATTACACTGTCTTATGTCTCTATACTGTCACTAACATTACACTGTCTCTATGTCTCTATACTGTCACTAACATTACACTGTCTCTATACTGTCACTAACATTACACTGTCTCTATGTCTCTATACTGTCATTAACATTACACTGTCTCTATACTGTCATTAACATTACACTGTCTCTATACTGTCATTAACATTACACTGTCTCTATACTGTCATTAACATTACACTGTCTATATACTGTCACTAACATTACACTGTCTCTATGTCTCTATAATGTCACTAACATTACACTGTCTCTATACTGTCATTAACATTACACTGTCTCTATACTGTCACTAACATTACACTGTCTCTATGTCTCTATACTGTCACCTAACATTACACTGTCTCTATGTCTCTATACTGTCACTAACATTACACTGTCTCTATGTCTCTATACTGTCACTAACATTACACTGTCTCTACACTGTCATTAACATTACACTGTCTCTACACTGTCACTAACATTACACTGTCTCTATGTCTCTATACTGTCACTAACATTACACTGTCTCTATGTCTCTATACTGTCACTAACATTACACTGTTCTATGTCTCTATACTGTCACTAACATTACACTGTTCTATGTCTCTATACTGTCACTAACATTACACTGTCTCTACACTGTCATTAACATTACACTGTCTCTATACTGTCACTAACATTACACTGTCTCTAAGTCTCTATACTGTCACTAACATTACACTGTCTCTATGTCTCTATACTGTCACTAACATTACACTGTCTCTATGTCTCTATACTGTCACTAACATTACACTGTCTCTATGTCTCTATACTGTCATTAACATTACACTGTCTCTATACTGTCATTAACATTACACTGTCTCTATACTGTCACTAACATTACACTGTCTCTATACTGTCACTAACATTACACTGTCTCTACACTGTCACTAACATTACACTGTCTCCATGTCGCTTTATACTGTCACTAACATTACACTGTCTCTATGTCTCTATACTGTCACTAACATTACACTGTCTCTATGTCTCTACACTGTCACTAACATTACACTGTCTCTACAGCCACTAACATTACACTGTCTCTATGTCTCTACACTGTCACTAACATTACACTGTCTCTATGTCTCTACACTGTCATTAACATTACACTGTCTCTATGTCTCTATACTGTCATTAACATTACACTGTCTCTATACTGTCACTAACATTACACTAAGTCTCTATACTGTCACTAACATTACACTGTCTCTAAGTCTCTATACTGTCACTAACATTACACTGTCTCTATGTCTCTATACTGTCACTAACATTACACTGTCTCTATGTCTCTATACTGTCACTAACATTACACTGTCTCTATGTCTCTCTATACTGTCATTAACATTACACTGTCTCTATACTGTCATTAACATTACACTGTCTCTATACTGTCACTAACATTACACTGTCTCTATACTGTCACTAACATTACACTGTCTCTATGTCTCTATAATGTCACTAACATTACACTGTCTCTATATGTCGTCTCTATACTGTCACTAACATTACACTGTCTCTATGTCTCTATACTGTCACTAACATTACACTGTCTCTATGTCTCTATACTGTCACTAACATTACACTGTCTCTATGTCTCTATACTGTCATTAACATTACACTGTCTCTATACTGTCATTAACATTACACTGTCTCTACACTGTCACTAACATTACACTATGTCTCTATACTGTCACTAACATTACACTGTCTCTACTATACTGTCACTAACATTACACTGTCTCCATGTCTCTATACTGTCACTAACATTACACTGTCTCTATGTCTCTATACTGTCACTAACATTACACTGTCTCTATGTCATTAACTACTATACTGTCACTAACATTACACTGTCTCTAAGTCTCTATACTGTCACTAACATTACACTGTCTCTATGTCTCTATACTGTCACTAACATTACACTGTCTCTATGTCTCTACACTGTCACTAACATTACACTGTCTCTATGTCTCTATACTGTCATTAACATTACACTGTCTCTATACTGTCATTAACATTACACTGTCTCTATACTGTCACTAACATTACACTGTCTCTATAGTCTCTATACTGTCACTAACATTACACTGTCTCCATGTCGCTATACTGTCACTAACATTACACTGTCTCTATGTCTCTACACTGTCACTAACATTACACTGTCTCTATGTACACTCTATTACACTGTCTCTCATTAACATTACACTGTCTCTATACACTGTCACTAACATTACACTGTCTCTATACTGTCACTAACATTACACTGTCTCTATGTCTCTATACTGTCATTAACATTACACTGTCTCTATACTGTCACTAACATTACACTGTCTCTATACTGTCACTAACATTACACTGTCTCTAAGTCTCTATACTGTCACTAACATTACACTGTCTCTATGTCTCTATACTGTCACTAACATTACACTGTCTCTATGTCTCTACACTGTCACTAACATTACACTGTCTCTATGTCTCTATACTGTCATTAACATTACACTGTCTCTATACTGTCACTAATATTACACTGTCTCTATACTGTCACTAACATTACACTGTCTCTAAGTCTCTATACTGTCACTAACATTACACTGTCTCTATGTCTCTATACTGTCATTAACATTACACTGTCTCTATACTGTCACTAACATTACACTGTCTCTATACTGTCACTAACATTACACTGTCTCTACACTGTCACTAACATTACACTGTCTCCATGTCGCTATACTGTCACTAACATTACACTGTCTCTATGTCTCTACACTGTCACTAACATTACACTGTCTCTACAGCCACTAACATTACACTGTCTCTATGTCTCTACACTGTCACTAACATTACACTGTCTCTATGTCTCTACACTGTCACTAACATTACACTGTCTCTATGTCTCTATACTGTCATTAACATTACACTGTCTCTATACTGTCACTAACATTACACTGTCTCTATACTGTCACTAACATTACACTGTCTCTAAGTCTCTATACTGTCACTAACATTACACTGTCTCTATGTCTCTATACTGTCACTAACATTACACTGTCTCTATACTGTCACTAACATTACACTGTCTCTATGTCTCTATACTGTCATTAACATTACACTGTCTCTATACTGTCATTAACATTACACTGTCTCTATACTGTCATTAACATTACACTGTCTCTATACTGTCATTAACATTACACTGTCTATATACTGTCACTAACATTACACTGTCTCTATGTCTCTATATGTCACTAACATTACACTGTCTCTATACTGTCATTAACATTACACTGTCTCTATACTGTCACTAACATTACACTGTCTCTATGTCTCTATACTGTCACTAACATTACACTGTCTCTATATCTAACATTACACTGTCTATATACTGTCACTAACATTACACTGTCTCTATGTCTCTATAATGTCACTAACATTACTGTCTCTATACTGTCTAACATTATGTCTCTATACTGTCACTAACATTACACTGTCTCTATACTGTCACTAACATTACACTGTCTCTATGTCTCTATACTGTCACTAACATTACACTGTCTCTATGTCTCTATACTGTCACTAACATTACACTGTCTCTACACTGTCTCTATACTGTCACTAACATTACACTGTCTCTATGTCTCTATACTGTCACTAACATTACACTGTCTCTATGTCTCTATACTGTCACTAACATTACACTGTCTCTATGTCTCTATACTGTCACTAACATTACACTGTCTCTATGTCTCTATACTGTCACTAACATTACATTACACTGTCATTAACATTACACTGTCTCTATACTGTCACTAACATTACACTGTCTCTGTCTCTATACTGTCACTAACATTACACTGTCTCTATGTCTCTATACTGTCACTAACATTACACTGTCTCTATGTCTCTATACTGTCACTAACATTACACTGTCTCTATGTCTCTATACTGTCACTAACATTACACTGTCTCTATACTGTCATTAACATTACACTGTCTCTATACTGTCACTAACATTACACTGTCTCTATACTGTCACTAACATTACACTGTCTCTACACTGTCACTAACATTACACTGTCTCCATGTCTCTATACTGTCACTAACATTACACTGTCTCTATGTCTCTATACTGTCACTAACATTACACTGTCTCTATGTCTCTACACTGTCATTAACATTACACTGTCTCTACAGTCACTAACATTACACTGTCTCTATGTCTCTATACTGTCACTAACATTACACTGTCTCTATGTCTCTACTGTCATTAACATTACACTGTCTCTATGTCTCTATACTGTCATTAACATTACACTGTCTCTATGTCTCTATACTGTCACTAACATTACACTGTCTCTATGTCTCTATACTGTCACTAACATTACACTGTCTCTATATGTCTCTAACATTACACTGTCTCTATGTCTCTCACTGTCACTAACATTACACTGTCTCTATGTCTCTATACTGTCATTAACATTACACTGTCTCTATACTGTCACTAACATTACACTGTCTCTATACTGTCACTAACATTACACTGTCTCTATACTGTCACTAACATTACACTGTCTCATGTCTATACTGTCACTAACATTACACTGTCTCTATGTCTCTACACTGTCACTAACATTACACTGTCTCTCACTAACATTACACTGTCTCTATGTCTCTACACTGTCACTAACATTACACTGTCTCTATGTCTCTACACTGTCACTAACATTACACTGTCTCTATGTCTCTATACTGTCACTAACATTATGTCTCTATACTGTCACTAACATTACACTGTCTCTATACTGTCACTAACATTACACTGTCTCTATGTCTCTATACTGTCACTAACATTACACTGTCTCTATGTCTCTATACTGTCACTAACATTACACTGTCTCTATACTGTCACTAACATTACACTGTCTCTATGTCTCTATACTGTCATTAACATTACACTGTCTCTATACTGTCATTAACATTACACTGTCATTAACATTACACTGTCTCTATACTGTCATTAACATTACACTGTCTCTATACTGTCACTAACATTACACTGTCTCTATGTCTCTATACTGTCACTAACATTACACTGTCTCTGTCATGTACACTGTCTCTATACTGTCACTAACATTACACTGTCTCTATGTCTCTATACTGTCACTAACATTACACTGTCTCTATGTCTCTATACTGTCACTAACATTACACTGTCTCTATGTCTCTATACTGTCACTAACATTACACTGTCTCTATACTGTCATTAACATTACACTGTCTCTACACTGTCACTAACATTACACTGTCTCTATGTCTCTATACTGTCACTAACATTACACTGTCTCTATGTCTCTATACTGTCACTAACATTACACTGTCTCTATGTCTCTATACTGTCACTAACATTACACTGTCTCTATGTCTCTATACTGTCACTAACATTACACTGTCTCTACTGTCATTAACATTACACTGTCTCTATACTGTCACTAACATTACACTGTCTCTAAGTCTCTATACTGTCACTAACATTACACTGTCTCTATGTCTCTATACTGTCACTAACATTACACTGTCTCTATGTCTCTATACTGTCACTAACATTACACTGTCTCTATACTGTCATTAACATTACACTGTCTCTATACTGTCATTAACATTACACTGTCTCTATACTGTCACTAACATTACACTGTCTCTATACTGTCACTAACATTACACTGTCTCTATACTGTCACTAACATTACACTGTCTCTATGTCTCTATACTGTCACTAACATTACACTGTCTCTATACTGTCACTAACATTACACTGTCTCTATGTCTCTATACTGTCACTAACATTACACTGTCTCTATGTCTCTATACTGTCACTAACATTACACTGTCTCTATGTCTCTATACTGTCACTAACATTACACTGTCTCTATGTCTCTATACTGTCACTAACATTACACTGTCTCTATACTGTCATTAACATTACACTGTCTCTATACTGTCACTAACATTACACTGTCTCTATGTCTCTATACTGTCACTAACATTACACTGTCTCTATGTCTCTATACTGTCACTAACATTACACTGTCTCTATGTCTCTATACTGTCATTAACATTACACTGTCTCTATGTCTCTATACTGTCATTAACATTACACTGTCTCTATACTGTCACTAACATTACACTGTCTCTATACTGTCACTAACATTACACTGTCTCTATACTGTCACTAACATTACACTGTCTCTACACTGTCACTAACATTACACTGTCTCTATGTCTCTATACTGTCACTAACATTACACTGTCTCTATGTCTCTATACTGTCACTAACATTACACTGTCTCTATGTCTCTATACTGTCACTAACATTACACTGTCTCTATGTCTCTATACTGTCATTAACATTACACTGTCTCTATACTGTCACTAACATTACACTGTCTCTATACTGTCACTAACATTACACTGTCTCTATACTGTCATTAACATTACACTGTCTCTACACTGTCACTAACAACATTACTATACTGTCACTAACATTACACTGTCTCTATACTGTCACTAACATTACACTGTCTCTATGTCTCTACACTGTCACTAACATTACACTGTCTCTACAGTCACTAACATTACACTGTCTCTATGTCTCTACACTGTCACTAACATTACACTGTCTCTATGTCTCTACACTGTCACTAACATTACACTGTCTCTATGTCTCTATACTGTCATTAACATTACACTGTCTCTATACTGTCACTAACATTACACTGTCTCTATACTGTCACTAACATTACACTGTCTCTAAGTCTCTATACTGTCACTAACATTACACTGTCTCTATGTCTCTATACTGTCACTAACATTACACTGTCTCTATGTCTCTATACTGTCACTAACATTACACTGTCTCTATGTCTCTATACTGTCATTAACATTACACTGTCTCTATACTGTCATTAACATTACACTGTCTCTATACTGTCACTAACATTACACTGTCTCTATGTCTCTATACTGTCACTAACATTACACTGTCTATATACTGTCTCTACATACTGTCACTAACATTACACTGTCTCTATGTCTCTATACTGTCACTAACATTACACTGTCTCTATGTCTCTATACTGTCACTAACATTACACTGTCTCTATGTCTCTACACTGTCACTAACATTACACTGTCTCTATGTCTCTATACTGTCATTAACATTACACTGTCTCTATACTGTCATTAACATTACACTGTCTCTATACTGTCACTAACATTACACTGTCTCTATGTCTCTATACTGTCACTAACATTACACTGTCTCTATGTCTCTATACTGTCACTAACATTACACTGTCTCTATACTGTCACTAACATTACACTGTCTCTATACTGTCACATTAACATTACACTGTCACTAACATTACACTGTCTATGTCTATACTGTCACTAACATTACACTGTCTCTACTGTCACTAACATTACACTGTCTCTACTGTCACTAACATTACACTGTCTCTATGTCTCTACTGTCACTAACATTACACTGTCTCTATGTCTCTATACTGTCACTAACATTACACTGTCTCTATGTCTCTATACTGTCATTAACATTACACTGTCTCTATACTGTCATTAACATTACACTGTCTCTATACTGTCATTAACATTACACTGTCTCTATACTGTCACTAACATTACACTGTCTCTATGTCTCTATACTGTCACTAACATTACACTGTCTCTATACTGTCACTAACATTACACTGTCTCTATGTCTCTATACTGTCATTAACATTACACTGTCTCTATACTGTCACTAACATTACACTGTCTCTATACTGTCATTAACATTACACTGTCTCTATACTGTCATTAACATTACACTGTCTATACTGTCACTAACATTACACTGTCTCTATGTCTCTATAATGTCACTAACATTACACTGTCTCTATACTGTCACTAACATTACACTGTCTCTATACTGTCACTAACATTACACTGTCTCTATGTCTCTATACTGTCACTAACATTACACTGTCTCTATGTCTCTATACTGTCACTAACATTACACTGTCTCTATGTCTCTATACTGTCACTAACATTACACTGTCTCTACACTGTCATTAACATTACACTGTCTCTACACTGTCACTAACATTACACTGTCTCTATGTCTCTATACTGTCACTAACATTACACTGTCTCTATGTCTCTATACTGTCACTAACATTACACTGTCTCTATGTCTCTATACTGTCACTAACATTACACTGTCTCTATGTCTCTATACTGTCACTAACATTACACTGTCTCTACACTGTCATTAACATTACACTGTCTCTATACTGTCACTAACATTACACTGTCTCTGTCTCTATACTGTCACTAACATTACACTGTCTCTATGTCTCTATACTGTCACTAACATTACACTGTCTCTATGTCTCTATACTGTCACTAACATTACACTGTCTCTATGTCTCTATACTGTCATTAACATTACACTGTCTCTATACTGTCATTAACATTACACTGTCTCTATACTGTCACTAACATTACACTGTCTCTATACTGTCACTAACATTACACTGTCTCTACACTGTCACTAACATTACACTGTCTCCATGTCTATACTGTCACTAACATTACACTGTCTCTATGTCTCTATACTGTCACTAACATTACACTGTCTCTATGTCTCTACACTGTCACTAACATTACACTGTCTCTACAGCCACTAACATTACACTGTCTCTATGTCTCTACACTGTCACTAACATTACACTGTCTCTATGTCTCTACACTGTCACTAACATTACACTGTCTCTATGTCTCTATACTGTCATTAACATTACACTGTCTCTATACTGTCACTAACATTACACTGTCTCTATACTGTCACTAACATTACACTGTCTCTAAGTCTCTATACTGTCACTAACATTACACTGTCTCTATGTCTCTATACTGTCACTAACATTACACTGTCTCTATGTCTCTATACTGTCACTAACATTACACTGTCTCTATGTCTCTATACTGTCATTAACATTACACTATACTGTCATTAACATTACACTGTCTCTATACTGTTAACATTACACATTGTCACTAACATTACATGTCTCTATACTGTCACTAACATTACACTGTCTCTACTATACTGTCACTAACATTACACTGTCTCTATGTCTCTATACTGTCACTAACATTACACTGTCTCTATGTCTCTACACTGTCACTAACATTACACTGTCTCTACAGCCACTAACATTACACTGTCTCTATGTCTCTACACTGTCACTAACATTACACTGTCTCTATGTCTCTACACTGTCACTAACATTACACTGTCTCTATGTCTCTATACTGTCATTAACATTACACTGTCTCTATACTGTCACTAACATTACACTGTCTCTATACTGTCACTAACATTACACTGTCTCTAGTCTCTATACTGTCACTAACATTACACTGTCTCTATGTCTCTATACTGTCACTAACATTACACTGTCTCTATACTGTCACTAACATTACACTGTCTCTATGTCTCTATACTGTCATTAACATTACACTGTCTCTATACTGTCACTAACATTACACTGTCTCTATACTGTCATTAACATTACACTGTCTCTATACTGTCATTAACATTACACTGTAACTATACTGTCACTAACATTACACTGTCTCTATGTCTCTATACTGTCACTAACATTACACTGTCTCTATACTGTCATTAACATTACACTGTCTCTATACTGTCACTAACATTACACTGTCTCTATGTCTCTATACTGTCACTAACATTACACTGTCTCTATGTCTCTATACTGTCACTAACATTACACTGTCTCTATGTCTCTATACTGTCACTAACATTACACTGTCTCTATGTCTCTATACTGTCACTAACATTACACTGTCTCTACACTGTCTCTACACTGTCACTAACATTACACTGTCTCTATGTCTCTATACTGTCACTAACATTACACTGTCTCTATGTCTCTATACTGTCACTAACATTACACTGTCTCTATGTCTCTATACTGTCACTAACATTACACTGTCTCTATGTCTCTATACTGTCACTAACATTACACTGTCTCTATGTCTCTATACTGTCATTAACATTACACTGTCTCTATACTGTCACTAACATTACACTGTCTCTATGTCTCTATACTGTCGCTAAAATTACACTGTCTCTACACTGTCACTAACATTACACTGTCTCTATGTCTCTATACTGTCACTAACATTACACTGTCTCTATACTGTCACCAACATTACACTGTCTCTATGTCTCTATACTGTCACTAACATTACACTGTCTCTATACTGTCATTAACATTACACTGTCTCTATACTGTCATTAACATTACACTGTCTCTATACTGTCATTAACATTACACTGTCTCTATACTGTCACTAACATTACACTGTCTCTATGTCTCTATACTGTCACTAACATTACTATACTGTCATTAACATTACACTGTCTCTATACTGTCACTAACATTACACTGTCTCTATGTCTCTATACTGTCACTAACATTACACTGTCTCTATGTCTCTATACTGTCACTAACATTACACTGTCTCTACACTGTCACTAACATTACACTGTCTCTATGTCTCTATACTGTCACTAACATTACACTGTCTCTATACTGTCACTAACATTACACTGTCTCTATGTCTCTATACTGTCACTAACATTACACTGTCTCTATACTGTCACTAACATTACACTGTCTCTATACTGTCATTAACATTACACTGTCTCTATACTGTCATTAACATTACACTGTCTCTATACTGTCACTAACATTACACTGTCTCTATGTCTCTATACTGTCACTAACATTACACTGTCTCTATACTGTCATTAACATTACACTGTCTCTATACTGTCACTAACATTACACTGTCTCTCTATACTGTCACTAACATTACACTGTCTCTATGTCTCTATACTGTCACTAACATTACACTGTCTCTATGTCTCTATACTGTCACTAACATTACACTGTCTCTACACTGTCATTAACATTACACTGTCTCTACACTGTCACTAACATTACACTGTCTCTATGTCTCTATACTGTCACTAACATTACACTGTCTCTATGTCTCTATACTGTCACTAACATTACACTGTCTCTATGTCTCTATACTGTCACTAACATTACACTGTCTCTATGTCTCTATACTGTCACTAACATTACACTGTCTCTACACTGTCATTAACATTACACTGTCTCTATACTGTCACTAACATTACACTGTCTCTAAGTCTCTATACTGTCACTAACATTACACTGTCTCTATGTCTCTATACTGTCACTAACATTACACTGTCTCTATGTCTCTATACTGTCACTAACATTACACTGTCTCTATGTCTCTATACTGTCATTAACATTACACTGTCTCTATACTGTCATTAACATTACACTGTCTCTATACTGTCACTAACATTACACTGTCTCTATACTGTCACTAACATTACACTGTCTCTACACTGTCACTAACATTACACTGTCTCCATGTCGCTATACTGTCACTAACATTACACTGTCTCTATGTCTCTATACTGTCACTAACATTACACTGTCTCTACTAACATTCACTAACATTACACTGTCTCTACACTGTCACTAACATTACACTGTCTCTATGTCATTCTACACTGTCAGTCACTAACATTACACTGTCTCTATGTCTCTATACTGTCATTAACATTACACTGTCTCTATACTGTCATTAACATTACACTGTCTCTATACTGTCACTAACATTACACTGTCTCTAAGTCTCTCTATACTGTCACTAACATTACACTGTCTCTATGTCTCTATACTGTCACTAACATTACACTGTCTCTATGTCTCTATACTGTCACTAACATTACACTGTCTCTATGTCTCTATACTGTCATTAACATTACACTGTCTCTATACTGTCATTAACATTACACTGTCTCTATACTGTCATTAACATTACACTGTCTCTATACTGTCATTAACATTACACTGTCTATATACTGTCACTAACATTACACTGTCTCTATGTCTCTATACTGTCACTAACATTACACTGTCTCTATACTGTCATTAACATTACACTGTCTCTATACTGTCACTAACATTACACTGTCTCTATGTCTCTATACTGTCACTAACATTACACTGTCTCTATGTCTCTATACTGTCACTAACATTACACTGTCTCTATGTCTCTATACTGTCATTAACATTACACTGTCTCTACACTGTCATTAACATTACACTGTCTCTACACTGTCACTAACATTACACTGTCTCTATGTCTCTATACTGTCACTAACATTACACTGTCTCTATGTCTCTATACTGTCACTAACATTACACTGTCTCTATGTCTCTATACTGTCACTAACATTACACTGTCTCTATGTCTCTATACTGTCACTAACATTACACTGTCTCTACACTGTCATTAACATTACACTGTCTCTATACTGTCACTAACATTACACTGTCTCTAAGTCTCTATACTGTCACTAACATTACACTGTCTCTATGTCTCTATACTGTCACTAACATTACACTGTCTCTATGTCTCTATACTGTCACTAACATTACACTGTCTCTATGTCTCTACACTGTCACTAACATTACACTGTCTCTATGTCTCTATACTGTCATTAACATTACACTGTCTCTATACTGTCACTAACATTACACTGTCTCTATACTGTCACTAACATTACACTGTCTCTACACTGTCATTAACATTACACTGTCTCTATACTGTCACTAACATTACACTGTCTCTACACTGTCACTAACATTACACTGTCTCTATGTCGCTATACTGTCACTAACATTACACTGTCTCTATGTCTCTATACTGTCATTAACATTACACTGTCTTCTATGTCTCATACTGTCACTAACATTACACTGTCTCTACACCACTAACATTACACTGTCTCTATGTCTCTACACTGTCACTAACATTACACTGTCTCTATACACTGTCACTAACATTACACTGTCTCTATGTCTCTATACATGTCATTAACATTACACTGTCTCTATACTGTCACTAACATTACACTGTCTCTATACTGTCACTAACATTACACTGTCATTACACTGTCTAACATTACATGTCTCTATACTGTCACTAACATTACACTGTCTCTAAGTCTCTATACTGTCATTAACATTACACTGTCTCTATACTGTCACTAACATTACACTGTCTCTATGTTCTATACTGTCACTAACATTACACTGTCTCTATGTCTCTATACTGTCATTAACATTACACTGTCTCTATACTGTCATTAACATTACACTGTCTCTATACTGTCACTAACATTACACTGTCTCTATACTGTCACTAACATTACACTGTCTCTACACTGTCACTAACATTACACTGTCTCCATGTCGCTATACTGTCACTAACATTACACTGTCTCTATGTCTCTACACTGTCACTAACATTACACTGTCTCTACAGCCACTAACATTACACTGTCTCTATGTCTCTACACTGTCACTAACATTACACTGTCTCTATGTCTCTACACTGTCACTAACATTACACTGTCTCTATGTCTCTATACTGTCATTAACATTACACTGTCTCTATACCGTCACTAACATTACACTGTCTCTATACTGTCACTAACATTACACTGTCTCTAAGTCTCTATACTGTCACTAACATTACACTGTCTCTATGTCTCTATACTGTCACTAACATTACACTGTCTCTATACTGTCACTAACATTACACTGTCTCTATGTCTCTATACTGTCATTAACATTACACTGTCTCTATACTGTCATTAACATTACACTGTCTCTATACTGTCATTAACATTACACTGTCTCTATACTGTCATTAACATTACACTGTCTATATACTGTCACTAACATTACACTGTCTCTATGTCTCTATAATGTCACTAACATTACACTGTCTCTATACTGTCATTAACATTACACTGTCTCTATACTGTCACTAACATTACACTGTCTCTATGTCTCTATACTGTCACTAACATTACACTGTCTCTATGTCTCTATACTGTCACTAACATTACACTGTCTCTATGTCTCTATACTGTCACTAACATTACACTGTCTCTACACTGTCATTAACATTACACTGTCTCTACACTGTCACTAACATTACACTGTCTCTATGTCTCTATACCGTCACTAACATTACACTGTCTCTATGTCTCTATACTGTCACTAACATTACACTGTCTCTATGTCTCTATACTGTCACTAACATTACACTGTCTCTATGTCTCTATACTGTCACTAACATTACACTGTCTCTCTACACTGTCATTAACATTACACTGTCTCTATACTGTCACTAACATTACACTGTCTCTAAGTCTCTATACTGTCACTAACATTACACTGTCTCTATGTCTCTATACTGTCACTAACATTACACTGTCTCTATGTCTCTATACTGTCACTAACATTACACTGTCTCTATGTCTCTATACTGTCATTAACATTACACTGTCTCTATACTGTCATTAACATTACACTGTCTCTATACTGTCACTAACATTACACTGTCTCTATACTGTCACTAACATTACACTGTCTCTACACTGTCACTAACATTACACTGTCTCCATGTCGCTATACTGTCACTAACATTACACTGTCTCTATGTCTCTATACTGTCACTAACATTACACTGTCTCTATGTCTCTACACTGTCACTAACATTACACTGTCTCTACAGCCACTAACATTACACTGTCTCTATGTCTCTACACTGTCACTAACATTACACTGTCTCTATGTCTCTACACTGTCACTTCTCAACATTACACTGTCTCTATGTCTCTATACTGTCATTAACATTACACTGTCTCTATACTGTCACTAACATTACACTGTCTCTATACTGTCACTAACATTACACTGTCTCTAAGTCTCTATACTGTCACTAACATTACACTGTCTCTATGTCTCTATACTGTCACTAACATTACACTGTCTCTATGTCTCTATACTGTCACTAACATTACACTGTCTTATGTCTCTATACTGTCATTAACATTACACTGTCTCTATACTGTCATTAACATTACACTGTCTCTATACTGTCACTAACATTACACTGTCTCTATACTGTCACTAACATTACACTGTCTCTACACTGTCACTAACATTACACTGTCTCTATGTCGCTATACTGTCACTAACATTACACTGTCTCTATGTCTCTATACTGTCACTAACATTACACTGTCTCTATGTCTCTACACTGTCACTACCATTACACTGTCTCTACAGCCACTAACATTACACTGTCTCTATGTCTCTACACTGTCACTAACATTACACTGTCTCTATGTCTCTACACTGTCACTAACATTACACTGACTCTATGTCTCTATACTGTCACTAACATTACACTGTCTCTATACTGTCACTAACATTACACTGTCTCTATGTCTCTATACTGTCGCTAACATTACACTGTCTCTACACTGTCACTAACATTACACTGTCTCTATGTCTCTATACTGTCACTAACATTACACTGTCTCTATACTGTCACTAACATTACACTGTCTCTATGTCTCTATACTGTCACTAACATTACACTGTCTCTATACTGTCACTAACATTACACTGTCTCTATACTGTCATTAACATTACACTGTCTCTATACTGTCATTAACATTACACTGTAACTATACTGTCACTAACATTACACTGTCTCTATGTCTCTATACTGTCACTAACATTACACTGTCTCTATACTGTCATTAACATTACACTGTCTCTATACTGTCACTAACATTACACTGTCTTCTATGTCTCTATACTGTCACTAACATTACACTGTCTCTATGTCTCTATACTGTCACTAACATTACACTGTCTCTATGTCTCTATACTGTCACTAACATTACACTGTCTCTATGTCTCTATACTGTCACTAACATTACACTGTCTCTACACTGTCATTAACATTACACTGTCACTAACATTACACTGTCTCTATGTCTCTATACTGTCACTAACATTACACTGTCTCTATGTCTCTATACTGTCACTAACATTACACTGTCTCTATACTGTCACTAACGTTACACTGTCTCTATGTCTCTATACTGTCACTAACATTACACTGACTCTATGTCTCTATACTGTCACTAACATTACACTGTCTCTATACTGTCACTAACATTACACTGTCTCTATGTCTCTATACTGTCGCTAAAACTACACTGTCTCTACACTGTCACTAACATTACACTGTCTCTATGTCTCTATACTGTCACTAACATTACACTGTCTCTATACTGTCACTAACATTACACTGTCTCTATGTCTCTATACTGTCACTAACATTACACTGTCTCTATACTGTCACTAACATTACACTGTCTCTATACTGTCATTAACATTACACTGTCTCTATACTGTCATTAACATTACACTGTCTGTATACTGTCAACATTACACTGTCTCTATGTCTCTATACTGTCACTAACATTACACTGTCTCTATACTGTCATTAACATTACACTGTCTCTATACTGTCACTAACATTACACTGTCTCTATGTCTCTATACTGTCACTAACATTACACTGTCTCTATGTCTCTATACTGTCACTAACATTGCACTGTCTCTATGTCTCTATACTGTCACTAACATTACACTGTCTCTACATCTCTATACTGTCACTAACATTACACTGTCTCTACACTGTCATTAACATTACACTGTCTCTACACTGTCACTAACATTACACTGTCTCTATGTCTCTATACTGTCACTAACATTACACTGTCTCTATGTCTCTATACTGTCACTAACATTACACTGTCTCTACACTGTCATTAACATTACACTGTCTCTATACTGTCACTAACATTACACTGTCTCTAAGTCTCTATACTGTCACTAACATTACACTGTCTCTATGTCTCTATACTGTCACTAACATTACACTATGTCTCTATACTGTCACTAACATTACACTGTCTCTATGTCTCTATACTGTCATTAACATTACACTGTCTCTATACTGTCATTAACATTACACTGTCTCTATACTGTCACTAACATTACACTGTCTCTGTGTCTCTATACTGTCACTAACATTACACTGTCTCTATGTCTCTATACTGTCACTAACATTACACTGTCTCTATGTCTCTATACTGTCATTAACATTACACTGTCTCTAGACTGTCATTAACATTACACTGTCTCTATGTCTCTATATTGTCATTAACATTACACTGTCTCTATACTGTCATTAACATTACACTGTCTCTATATCTCTATACTGTCATTAACATTACACTGTCTCTATGTCTCTATACTGTCACTAACATTACACTGTCTCTATGTCTCTATACTTTCACTAAAAATACACTGTCTATACTGTCACTAACATTACACTGTCTATACTGTCACTAACATTACACTGTCTCTATGTCTCTATACTGTCACTAACATTACACTGTCTCTATGTCTCTATACTGTCATTAACATTACACTGTCTCTATACTGTCACTAACATTACATCTACACTGTCACTAACATTACACTGTCTCTATGTCGCTATACTGTCACTAACATTACACTGTCTCTATACTGTCACTAACATTACACTGTCTCTACTATACTGTCACTAACATTACACTGTCTCTATACTGTCATTAACATTACACTGTCTCTACACTGTCATTAACATTACACTGTCTCTATGTCTCTATACTGTCACTAACATGACACTGTCTCTATGTCTCTATACTGTCACTAACATTACACTGTCTCTATACTGTCACTAACATTACACTGTCTCCATGTCTCTATACTGTCACTAACATTACACTGTCTCTATACTGTCACTAACATTACACTGTCTCTACACTGTCACTAACATTACACTGTCTCTATGTCACTAACATTACACTGTCTCTATGTCTCTATACTGTCACTAACATTACACTGTCTCTACAGCCACTAACATTACACTGTCTCTACTATACTGTCACTAACATGACACTGTCTCTATGTCTCTACACTGTCACTAACATTACACTGTCTCTAGACTGTCACTAACATTACACTGTCTCTATACTGTCACTAACATTACACTGTCTCCATGTCTCTAGACTGTCACTAACATTACACTGTCTCTATACTGTCACTAACATTACACTGTCTCTACACTGTCACTAACATTACACTGTCTCTATGTCTCTAGACTGTCACTAACATTACACTGTCTCTATGTCTCTATACTGTCACTAACATTACACTGTCTCTACAGCCACTAACATTACACTGTCTCTATGTCTCTATACTGTCACTAACATGACACTGTCTCTATGTCTCTACACTGTCACTAACATTACACTGTCTCTATGTCTCTATACTGTCACTAACATTACACTGTCTCTATGTCTCTATACTGTCACTAACATTACACTGTCTCTACAGCCACTAACATTACACTGTCTCTATGTCTCTATACTGTCACTAACATGACATTGTCTCTATGTCTCTACACTGTCACTAACATTACACTGTCTCTAGACTGTCACTAACATTACACTGTCTCTACACTGTCACTAACATTACACTGTCTCTATGTCTCTAGACTGTCACTAACATTACACTGTCTCTAGACTGTCACTTGGTTCCTTCCTTCAGAACCAGACTGGTTCCCAAATGGCCCCTTCTTTTGGGATTAATACGTGAGTGGCTCACGGTCATTGCAGATGTCCTGTCTTGTTATCTCTCTTGGAGAAGTGATGTGTACTGTACATAATGTCAGAGCAGTTTAATAATAATTTAATAATAATAATAATTAATAATATTTAATAATATGATAATAGCAGCATTCCACGCAGTGTTCTTAGGTGACACATTGACAGTGTTTAAATTAGATTGTGTGTAGCTGACGTGGTGTGTTTTCACAGGGCATTGGCTATAGGGGTTTGTGTGTTATGGGACAAACAAACCCATCATACGTCCCAAGTGGCACCCTATCCCCTACATGGTGCACTACTTTGAACAGAGCCCTATGGGCTCTGGTCAAAAGTAGTCCGCTATATAGGGAATAGGTGCCACTTGAGACGCAATACACAACAATGTCACCTCTGTTTATGTTTCTCCTACATATTTCCAAAACAACAGTAATAGGGTCTCTAGATGCTGTGATTGTCCCTTACGCGCAACATGAATTCAATCATTTAGGCCTCGATTCAATCAGATCGAGTGGTAACCAGCGATAGCAGACACCCGCATGCCGGATGTTTTGGCTGTGTGTCGGAGGTGGAACTGCATTGGAGCTGTCAAATCCGTGAGCAGCTGCTCTTGAGATCATTGTGGGGTGGCAGGTAGCCTAGTGGTTAGAGGCAGGTAACCTCGTGGTTAGAGGCAGGTAGCCTAGTGGTTAGAGGCAGGTAGCCTAGTGGTTAGAGGCAGGTAGCCTAGTGGTTAGAGGCAGTAGTCTAGTGGTTAGAGGCAGGTAGCCAGTGGTTAGAGGCAGGTAGCCTAGTGGTTAGAGGCAGGTAGCCCAGTGGTTAGTGTCAGGTAGCCTAGTGGTTAGAGGAGGCAGGTAGCCTAGTGGTTCGAGGAGGCAGGTAGCCTAGTGGTTAGAGGAGGCAGGTAGCCCAGTGGTTAGAGGAGGCAGGTAGCCTAGTGGTTAGAGGAGGCAGGTAGCCTAGTGGTTAGAGGCAGGTAGTCTAGTGGTTAGAGGCAGGTAGTCTAGTGGTTAGAGGCAGGTATCCTAGTGGTTAGAGGCAGGTAGCCTAGTGGTTAGAAGCAGGTAGCCTAGTGGTTAGAGGCAGGTAGCCTAGTGGTTAGAGGAAGGTAGCCTAGTGGTTAGAGGCAGGTAGCCTAGTGGTTAGAGGCAGGTAGCCTAGTAGTTCGAGGCAGGTAGTCTAGTAGTTAGAGGCAGGTAGCCTAGTGGTTTAGAGGTAGCCTAGTAGTTAGAGGCAGGTAGTCTAGTAGTTAGAGGCAGGTAGCTTCGTGGTTAGAGCAGGGTAGCCTTGTGGTTAGAGGCAGGTAGCCTAGTGGTTAGAGGCAGGTAGTCTAGTGGTTAGAGGCAGGTATCCTAGTGGTTAGAGGCAGGTAGCCTAGTGGTTAGAGGCAGGTAGCCTAGTGGTTAGAGGCAGGTAGCCTAGTGGTTAGAGGAAGGTAGCCTAGTGGTTAGAGGCAGGTAGCCTAGTGGTTAGAGGCAGGTAGCCTAGTGGTTAGAGGCAGGTAGCCTAGTGGTTAGAGGCAGGGAGCCTAGTGGTTAGAGGCAGGTAGCCTAGTAGTTAGAGGCAGGTAGTCTAGTAGTTAGAGGCAGGTAGCCTAGTGGTTAGAGGCAGGTAGCCTAGTAGTTAGAGGCAGGTAGTCTAGTAGTTAGAGGCAGGTAGCCTAGTGGTTAGAGGCAGGTAGCCTAGTAGTTAGAGGCAGGCAGTCTATAGTTAGAGGCAGGTAGCCTAGTGGTTAGAGGCAGGTAGTCTAGTGGTTAGAGGAAGGTAGCCTAGTGGTTAGAGGCAGGTAGCCTAGTGGTTAGAGGCAGGTAGCCTAGTGGTTAGAGGCAGGTAGCCTAGTGGTTAGAGGCAGGTAGCTCGAGTGGTTAGAGGCAGGTAGCCTAGTAGTTAGAGGCAGGTAGTCTAGTAGTTAGAGGCAGGTAGCCTAGTGGTTAGAGGCAGGTAGCCTAGTAGTTAGAGGCAGGTAGTCTAGTAGTTAGAGGCAGGTAGCCTAGTGGTTAGAGGCAGGTAGCCTAGTAGTTAGAGGCAGGTAGTCTAGCGGTTGGAGCGTTGGACTTGTAACCGAAAGGTTGCAAGGTTCAGCA
>NW_027012013.1:0-21188 GCF_036934945.1 Oncorhynchus masou masou
CTATACCCCTCTCCTCCTATCTCAACCCTTTCCTGTTCCCTATGGGCCCTGGTCAAAAGCACTAAAAACTGTAGGTTACAGGTTATACTGTAGGTTACAGGTTATACTATAGGTTATAGGTTATACTATAGGTTATAGGTTATACTGTAGGTTATAGGTTATATTGTAGGTTATAGGTTACACTGTAGGTTACAGGTTACAGGTTATACTGTAGGTTATAGGTTATACTGTAGGTTACAGGTTATACTGTAGGTTATAGGTTATACTATAGGTTATAGGTTATACTGTAGGTTATAGGTTATATTGTAGGTTATAGGTTACACTGTAGGTTACAGGTTACAGGTTATACTGTAGGTTATAGGTTATACTGTAGGTTACAGGTTATACTGTAGGTTATAGGTTATACTATAGGTTATAGGTTATACTGTAGGTTATAGGTTATATTGTAGGTTATAGGTTACACTGTAGGTTACAGGTTACAGGTTATACTGTAGGTTACAGGTTATACTGTAGGTTACAGGTTATACTGTAGGTTATAGGTTATACTATAGGTTACAGGTTATACTGTAGGTTATAGGTTACAGGTTATACTGTAGGTTATAGGTTATAGGTTATACTGTAGGTTACAGGTTATACTGTAGGTTACAGGTTATACTGTAGGTTATAGGTTATACTATAGGTTATAGGTTATACTGTAGGTTATAGGTTATATTGTAGGTTATAGGTTGTACTGTAGGTTATAGGTTACACTGTAGGTTACAGGTTACAGGTTATACTGTAGGTTATAGGTTATACTGTAGGTTATAGGTTATACTGTAGGTTATAGGTTATATTGTAGGTTATAGGTTACACTGTAGGTTACAGGTTACAGGTTATACTGTAGGTTATAGGTTATACTGTAGGTTATAGGTTATACTGTAGGTTATAGGTTTTACTGTAGGTTACAGGTTATACTGTAGGTTATAGGTTATAGGTTATACTGTAGGTTACAGGATATACTGTAGGTTATAGGTTATAGGTTACACTGTAGGTTACAGGTTACAGGTTATACTGTAGGTTATAGGTTATACTGTAGGTTATAGGTTATAGGTTACACTGTAGGTTACAGGTTACAGGTTATACTGTAGGTTATAGGTTATACTGTAGGTTATAGGTTATAGGTTACACTGTAGGTTACAGGTTACAGGTTATACTGTAGGTTATAGGTTATACTGTAGGTTATAGGTTATACTGTAGGTTATAGGTTTTACTGTAGGTTACAGGTTATACTGTAGGTTATAGGTTACAGGTTATACTGTAGGTTACAGGTTACAGGTTATACTGTAGGTTATAGGTTATACTGTAGGTTATAGGTTATACTGTAGGTTATAGGTTATACTGTAGGTTACAGGATATACTGTAGGTTATAGGTTATACTGTAGGTTACAGGTTATAGGTTATACTGTAGGTTATAGGTTATACTGTAGGTTATAGGTTATAGGTTATACTGTAGGTTATAGGTTATACTGTAGGTTACATGTTATACTGTAGGTTACAGGTTATACTATAGGTTATAGGTTATACTGTAGGTTATAGGTTATACTATAGGTTACAGGTTATACTGTAGGTTACAGGTTACAGGTTATACTGTAGGTTACAGGTTATACTGTAGGTTACAGGTTATACTATAGGTTATAGGTTATACTGTAGGTTATAGGTTATACTATAGGTTACAGGTTATACTGTAGGTTACAGGTTACAGGTTATACTGTAGGTTACAGGTTATACTGTAGGTTACAGGTTACAGGTTATACTGTAGGTTACAGGTTATACTGTAGGTTATAGGTTATACTGTAGGTTATGGTTATACTGTAGGTTATAGGTTATACTGTAGGTTATAGGTTGTACTGTAGGTTACAGGTTATAGGTTATACTGTAGGTTATAGGTTATACTGTAGGTTATAGGTTATACTGTAGGTTATAGGTTACAGGTTGTACTGTAGGTTATAGGTTACACTGTAGGTTACAGGTTATACTGTAGGTTATAGGTTATACTGTAGGTTATAGTTTATACTGTAGGTTACAGGTTATACTATAGGTTATAGGTTATACTGTAGGTTATAGGTTATACTGTAGGTTATAGGTTATACTGTAGGTTACAGGTTGTACTGTAGGTTATAGGTTATACTGTAGGTTATAGGTTATACTGTAGGTTATAGGTTTTACTGTAGGTTACAGGTTACAGGTTATACTGTAGGTTATAGGTTATACTGTAGGTTACAGGTTATACTGTAGGTTATAGGTTATACTGTAGGTTATAGGTTATACTATAGGTTACAGGTTATACTGTAGGTTATAGGTTATACTGTAGGTTACAGGTTATACTGTAGGTTACAGGTTATAGGTTATACTGTAGGTTACAGGTTACAGGTTATACTGTAGGTTACAGGTTATAGGTTATACTGTAGGTTATAGGTTATACTGTAGGTTATAGGTTATACTGTAGGTTACAGGTTATAGGTTATACTGTAGGTTACAGGTTATAGGTTATACTGTAGGTTATAGGTTATACTGTAGGTTATAGGTTATACTGTAGGTTATAGGTTATACTGTAGGTTATAGGTTTTACTGTAGGTTATAGGTTATACTGTAGGTTACAGGTTATACTGTAGGTTACAGGTTATAGGTTATACTGTAGGTTACAGGTTATAGGTTATACTGTAGGTTACAGGTTATACTGTAGGTTACAGGTTATAGGTTATACTGTAGGTTATAGGTTATACTGTAGGTTATAGGTTATACTGTAGGTTATAGGTTATACTGTAGGTTATAGGTTGTACTGTAGGTTATAGGTTATACTGTAAGTTATAGGTTATAGGTTATACTGTAGGTTACAGGTTATGGGTTATACTGTAGGTTACAGGTTATACTGTAGGTTATAGGTTATACTGTAGGTTATAGGTTACAGGTTATACTGTAGGTTATAGGTTATACTGTAGGTTATAGGTTATAGGTTATACTGTAGGTTATAGTTTATACTGTAGGTTACAGGTTATACTGTAGGTTATAGGTTACAGGTTATACTGTAGGTTATAGGTTATACTGTAGGTTATAGGTTATAGGTTATACTGTAGGTTATAGGTTATACTGTAGGTTACAGGTTATAGGTTATACTGTAGGTTATAGTTTATACTGTAGGTTACAGGTTATACTGTAGGTTATAGGTTACAGGTTATACTGTAGGTTATAGGTTATACTGTAGGTTATAGGTTATAGGTTATACTGTAGGTTATAGGTTATACTGTAGGTTACAGGTTATACTGTAGGTTATAGGTTATACTGTAGGTTATAGGTTATAGGTTATACTGTAGGTTACAGGTTATAGGTTGTACTGTAGGTTACAGGTTACAGGTTATACTGTAGGTTATAGGTTATACTGTAGGTTATAGGTTATACTGTAGGTTATAGGTTATAGGTTGTACTTTAGGTTACAGGTTATAGGTTGTACTGTAGGTTATAGGTTGTACTGTAGGTTACAGGTTATACTGTAGGTTATAGGTTGTACTGTAGGTTACAGGTTATACTGTAGGTTATAGGTTATACTGTAGGTTATAGGTTATACTGTAGGTTACAGGTTATACTGTAGGTTATAGGTTACAGGTTATACTGTAGGTTACAGGTTGTACTGTAGGTTACATGTTGCCATTTGGGAACTGATTGTGTGATATGACAATTCCAGCAGCAGGTGTGTCCAGTCCACAACTGTCTGCTGATTCTTGCCATCACTAATCTACTGTACAGTATAATGTTACAACCTCTCTCTCTCTCTGTCTCTCTCTTTCTTTCTTTCCCTCTTTCTCTCTCTCTCTTTCTCTGTCTCTCTCGCTCTCTCTGTCTCGCTCTCTCTCCGTCTCGCTCTCTCTCTCTCTCTCTCTGACTCTCTGTCTCTCTCTGTCTCTCTGTCTTTCTTTCTTTCCCTCTTTCTCTCTCTCTCTTTCTCTTTCCCTCTCTCTGTGTCTCTCTCTTTCTCTCTTTCTGTATTTCTTTTTCTCTCTGTCTGTTTTTCTCTCTCCACATTATGACAATATATTATTTAGTTATTGTATATCATATGATTATTGTTTTCTTAGGGTGTTAAACCCAACATCCCCCTCTCTTCTCCACTCTCCCTCTCTTCCCCCTCTCCTCCTCTCTTCCCCCTCTCCTCTCCTCCCCCTCCTTCTCCACTCTCCTCCTCTCTTCCCCTCTCTTCCTCCTCTACTCCCCCCTTCTCCGCTCTCCTCCTCTCTTCCCCCTCTCTTCCTCCTCTCCTCCCCCTCTCCTCCTCTCCCTCCACTCTCCTCCCTCTCTTCCTCCACTCTCCTCCCTCTCTTCCCCTCTCTACTCCTTTCCCCAACAGAGAGCTCAGGCAGCGTTGCAGGCAGTCAACGCAGTGCATTCTGGGAACATGGCGTTGGGCGGTTCAGCATCGGGCAGTGATGGAGCCTTGATGCCAGGACAGAGCCCCGTGCTGCGCATCATTGTAGAAAACCTCTTCTACCCTGTATCACTGGAGGTCCTACACCAGGTAACCCTGACCCCTGACCTCTAACCTCTTCTGCCCTGTATCACTGAAGGTCCTACACCAGGTAACCCTGACCTCTAACCTCTTCTACCCTGTATCACTGTAGGTCCTACACCAGGTAACCCTGACATCTGACCTCTAACCTCTTTTACCCTGTATCACTGGAGGTGTTGCACCATTGCACTATGGCTCTATCTCAATAGTCCCTCCCTTTGACCTTCTCCGAATGCTCTTTGAGAAGATGCGGAGAGAGGAATCAAGGAAAGATGAATTGAGAGGAGCCCAGATCATAACACAGAATACTGAATGAGATTATGGTGCTAAGTAGCTTAAGATAAATTTTTATATGAACTTGGTTTTTGTTTTGTCTCCATAGATCTTCTCTAAGTTCGGGACGGTCCTGAAGATCATCACTTTCACCAAGAACAACCAGTTCCAGGCCCTGCTACAATATGCTGACCCGATAAATGCCCACCACGCCAAAGTGGTACGTACTGACTCTATAAATGCCCACCACACCAGTGGTACATACTGACTCTATAAATTCCCACCACACCAGTGGTACATACTGACTCTATAAATGCCCACCACACCAGTGGTACGTACTGACTCTATAAATGCCAACCACGCCAAAGTGGTAGGTACTGACTCTATAAATGCCAACCACACCAGTGGTACGTACTGACTCTATAAATGCCCACCACGCCAAAGTGGTACGTACTGACTCTATAAATGCCCACCACACCAAAGTGGTACGTACTGACTCTATAAATGCCCACCACGCCAAAGTGGTAGGTACTGACTCTATAAATGCCAACCACACCAGTGGTATATACTGACTCTATAAATGCCCACCACGCCAAAGTGGTACGTACTGACTCTATAAATGCCAACCACACCAGTGGTATATACTGACTCTATAAATGCCAACCACACCAGTGGTATATACTGACTCTATAAATGCCAACCACACCAAAGTGGTAGGTACTGACTCTATAAATGCCAACCACGCCAAAGTGGTAGGTACTGACTCTATAAATGCCAACCACACCAGTGGTAGGTACTGACTCTATAAATGCCAACCACACCAGTGGTACGTACTGACTCTATAAATGCCAACCACGCCAAAGTGGTAGGTACTGACTCTATAAATGCCCACCACACCAGTGGTACATACTGACTCTATAAATTCCCACCACACCAGTGGTACATACTGACTCTATAAATGCCCACCACACCAGTGGTACGTACTGACTCTATAAATGCCAACCACGCCAAAGTGGTAGGTACTGACTCTATAAATGCCAACCACACCAGTGGTACGTACTGACTCTATAAATGCCCACCACGCCAAAGTGGTACGTACTGACTCTATAAATGCCCACCACACCAAAGTGGTACGTACTGACTCTATAAATGCCCACCACGCCAAAGTGGTAGGTACTGACTCTATAAATGCCAACCACACCAGTGGTATATACTGACTCTATAAATGCCCACCACGCCAAAGTGGTACGTACTGACTCTATAAATGCCAACCACACCAGTGGTATATACTGACTCTATAAATGCCAACCACACCAGTGGTATATACTGACTCTATAAATGCCAACCACACCAAAGTGGTAGGTACTGACTCTATAAATGCCAACCACACCAAAGTGATAGGTACTGACTCTATAAATGCCAACCACACCAGTGGTACATACTGACTCTATAAATGCCCACCACACCAGTGGTACGTACTGACTCTATAAATGCCAACCACACCAAAGTGGTACATACTGACTCTATAAATGCCCACCACACCAGTGGTACGTACTGACTCTATAAATGCCCACCACACCAGTGGTACGTACTGACTCTATAAATGCCAACCACACCAAAGTGGTACATACTGACTCTATAAATGCCCACCACACCAGTGGTACGTACTGACTCTATAAATGCCCACCACACCAGTGGTACGTACTGACTCTATAAATGCCAACCACACCAGTGGTATATACTGACTCTATAAATGCCAACCACACCAAAGTGGTAGGGTACTGACTCTATAATGCCAACCACCAAAAGTGTACGTACTGACTCTATAAATGCCAACCACACCAGTGGTATATACTGACTCTATAAATGCCAACCACACCAAAGTGGTAGGTACTGACTCTATAAATGCCAACCACACCAAAGTGATAGGTACTGACTCTATAAATGCCAACCACACCAGTGGTACATACTGACTCTATAAATGCCCACCACACCAGTGGTACGTACTGACTCTATAAATGCCAACCACACCAAAGTGGTACATACTGACTCTATAAATGCCCACCACACCAGTGAATGCGTACTGACTCTATAAATGCCCACCACACCAGTGGTACGTACTGACTCTATAAATGCCAACCACACCAAAGTGGTACATACTGACTCTATAAATGCCCACCACACCAGTGGTACGTGCTGACTCTATAAATGCCCACCACACCAGTGGTACGTACTGACTCTATAAATGCCAACCACACCAGTGGTACGTACTGACTCTATAAATGCCAACCACACCAGTGGTACGTACTGACTCTATAAATGCCCACCACACCAAAGTGGTAGGTACTGACTCTATAAATGACCACCACACCAGTGGTACGTACTGACTCTATAAATGCCCACCACACCAAAGTGGTAGGTACTGACTCTATAAATGCCCACCACACCAGTGGTACGTACTGACTCTATAAATGCCAACCACACCAAAGTGGTACATACTGACTCTATAAATGCCCACCACGCCAGTGGTACGTACCTCCTCACATGGGGTGGAAATGGCTAGGCTAGGTCTTTGGCTAGGTCTCTGGCTAGGTCCTTGGCTTAGTATTTGGCTTGGTCTCTGGCTAGGTCTCTGGGTAGGTCTCTGGGTAGGCCTCTGGCTTGGTCTTTGGCTAGGCATTTGGCTAGGTATTTGGCCAGGTCTTTGGCTAGGTCTTTGGCTAGGTCTTTGGCTAGGTATTTGGCTAGTTATTTGGCTAGGTCTTTGGCTAGGTCTTTGGCTAGGTCTTGGGTAGGCCTCTGGCTAGGTCTTTGGCTAGGTCTTGGGTAGGCCTCTGGCTAGGTCTTTGGCTAAGTCTTTGGCTAGATCTTTGGCTAGGTCTTGGGTAGGCCTCTGGCTTGGTCTTTGGCAAGGTATTTGGCTAGGTCTTTGGCTAGGTATTTGGCTAGGTCTTTGGCTAGGTATTTGGCTAGTTCTTTGGCTAGGTCTAGGTCTTTGGCTAGGTCTTTGGCTAGATATTTGGCTAGGTCTTTGGCTAGGTCTTTGGCTAGGCATTTGGCTAGGTATTTGGCCAGGTCTTTGGCTAGGTCTTTGGCTAGGTCTTTGGCTAGGTCTTTGGCTAGGTCTTGGCTAGGTCTTTAATAGGTCTTGGGTAGGTCTCTGGCTAGGTCTTTGGCTAGGTCTTTGGCTAGGTATTTCTTTTACAGTCTTGCAGTAGGCCTCTGGCTTGGTCTTTGGCTAGGTATTTGGCTAGGTCTTTGGCTAGGTCTAGGTCTTTGGCTAGGTCTTTGGCTAGGTATTTGGATGTCAGACAACCTGATGTAACTGTGAGGAATAGCACAGCTCTAAAACATCACGAAGCAGTCAGAAGAGGCAGGAGAGAGCATAACAAAGATCTCATCCTGAAGCCGGATCTAGCCCTGTCTATTTCTGTCCTGATGTGTTTGTCTATAATTCTGTCCTGATGTGTTTGGATAAAAATCATTAAAATAATATCAGATATATTCCCTCTCAGCTCAGTTTAGCCCAGATAAGTCTTGGTCTCCATTACAACCTCTTGGTTCTATCAATCTAGCCTTTTGGTCTTTTTTCCAATACATCCCAATACAACCCCCAACCATGCTGTAAACCAAATACAACCCCAACCATGCTGTATCAAATTAGATTGGTCACATATTTAGCAGATGTTATGTGTGTAGCAAACATTACCCAAACACGCTTCAGTCTAGCTTGAACATGAAGGGAATCAGAGCTCCGACTGAGGACTTGATAAAAAAAACATACCTTACTCCAGGACACTTCAACAGGTCACTATTCCAAAATAAAGAAAATGAGCACTCGGTTTCGTCATAGACGTGTGTTTGGACGAGAGATTGACGATGTGTTTTATGCTGCCTGGCCTCCTCCATCTTCATGCAACACCTGGCTGAAGCTAGAGGCACAAATCTCAAATCACACACACCAGCCACCAGTGTTGTAGTCGAGTCACTAAAACCCAAGGCCAATTCGAGCCACGAGTCCCTATGCCTGAAGTCAGTAAGTGAAGTTCCCGAGTCCCCAATGGTCAGGTCACGAGTCGAGTCCATCAATTTATAATAGGTCTTATTATGCAATTGTTTCTAGTCGCCACCAGATGGCAGTATATCACCACTCCCTCATGAAAAGACCCAACTAATTTACTATTCATCACTAACCTCACAGGTTCTACTCAATGCCTGTGTTTCACTACTTATTTACTACAGAAATTAATGGTAATTCAGGCTCTCAGCTAATTTTTTGTAAATGCCCACTGACATTGTTTTATTGTAGAGTTATAACCAAGGGAGAAGAATAAATGCTTGTGATTAGGAAACTCATTAGGACTAACTTCAGCCACAACGTCCAGGGGAGAGCACGCTTTACCACTAAGGGACAGTTTAGTTGGGTCAACGTGGTTCCGCTTTGTTTGTTTCAGTAGCATGAATCATTCCTGTTCAGACCAAGGTGAAGAACGGAATAATTGAAGGAATGAATCCAAGCCTCACTTATCACCTGTGGACGGTGGGGGCTTCCAGCCAAGACACAGATTTAATTTGCTTTGTATCTGCATCTGATGGTCATGGTACTTCCAAGAGAAACTGCGAACAAAAAAAAGCCCCCCAGGTCAAATCATGACGTTGTTGATCTTCAGGTCTGATAGTCAGGGCTCTAGAAAGATGCCAGAGTTTCCAACTTAGAATTCCAAGTTGGATGACTGTTCAAAATTATTTTCCCAGTCAGGTCGTGTTTTTTTAGAGTTTCTAGTTGTCTTGAAACACACTGAAGTCGGAAGTGAAAGATTTCCGAGTTCCCAGTTGTTTTGAACACGGCATTTGTCTCAGCGGAGGAGGGAGCCTCTCATGGTCCCTGCTCTCTCCTTGCTTTCCTCCGGTGAGACTGGCCAGAGAGACACCGTCTTCCACCTGATGGCAAAGCTCCAGCCGCACTGCATCTGCCTCAAATTCATAGCCACATGTTTGGTGATCGACTAGGAATGCCTTGAAGATCGACCAGGTTGGCGACCACTGTCCTACAGGTTCTTACCTTTTGAGCTATTCCCTTTTTTGCTTCTGATGAACAACAAAGGTTACACGCCCTGTGTCCAGTGCAAGTTTTTTGAGGGAGGGGGTTGGGGGATGAGGGGGTGAGATGGAGAGGTGGAGCAGTCACCCTGGATGGACTGCTCTACAGAGCTTGTTGTTCTATATTCTCTGAGTGGTACAGTAACTGCTCTACAGAGGAGCTTGATGTTCTATATTCTCTGAGTGGTACAGTAACTGCCTGAGTGGTACAGTAACTGCTCTATGGAGGAGCTTGTTGTTCTATATTCTCTGAGTGGTACAGTAACTGCTGCTCTACGGAGGAGCTTGTTGTTCTATATTCTCTGAGTGGTACAGTAACTGCTCTACGGAGGAGCTTGTTGTTCTATATTCTCTGAGTGGTACAGTAACTGCTCTACGGAGGAGCTTGTTGTTCTATATTCTCTGAGTGGTACAGTAACTGCCCTACGGAGGAGCTTGATGTTCTATATTCTCTGAGTGGTACAGTAACTGCTCTACAGAGGAGCTTGTTGTTCTATATTCTCTGAGTGGTACAGTAACTGCTCTCAGAGGAGCTTGTTGTTCTATATTCTCTGAGTGGTACAGTATTGCTCAGAGGAGCTTGTTGTTCTATATTCTCTGAGTGGTACAGTAACTGCTCTACAGAGGAGCTTGTTGTTCTATATTCTCTGAGGGGTACAGTAACTGCTCTACAGAGGAGCTTGTTGTTCTATATTCTCTGAGTGGTACAGTAACTGCTCTACAGAGGAGCTTGTTGTTCTATATTCTCTGAGTGGTACAGTAACTGCTGCTCTACGGAGGAGCTTGTTGTTCTATATTCTCTGAGTGGTACAGTAACTGCTCTACGGAGGAGCTTGTTGTTCTATATTCTCTGAGTGATACAGTAACTGCTCTACAGAGGAGCTTGATGTTCTATATTCTCTGAGTGGTACAGTAACTGCTCTGGAGGAGCTTGTTGTTCTATATTCTCTGAGTGGTACAGTAACTGCTCTGGAGAGCTTGATGTTCACCATATTTATACAGTGAATTTTTGTCAACTCATGAAAGTGACCATATTATAATATTACTGTCATTTCCTTCTAGATGTTAAACACTGTGGTTTTCTGATGATGGGAGAAGTTATTTGTCCCTCTGTGCACTCCACTTTAAAAGGGCAATTCGTTCTTCACGAGGACCATGTCTTTCTCTACGTCTCAGTTTATGGAGGTCTGAGAGATATTAAAACATAACTGTGTGCCAGTTACCATGAAATTCTTTACACAATTCTGAATACTTTGGTATACAATTGGACCAATGAAATTCTGTCCTTTTCAATTGGTTGATCTAACACCCTTTCTGTTTGTCTGTCTCTCTCTAGACTTTGGATGGCCAGAACATCTATAACGCGTGCTGCACTCTGCGTGTGGAGTTCTCCAAGCTGACCAGCCTGAATGTGAAGTACAACAACGACAAGAGCCGAGACTTCACCCGCCTGGACCTTCCCTCTGGAGACGGACAGCCCACCATGGACCCTGCTATGACCGGCGCCTTCGGTGAGACCAACGACTCTCATTACTTAGACCAGGAACACTTAGAATGTCACTCTTAGCCCACCATGGACCCTGCTATGACCGGCGCCTTCGGTGAGACCAACGACTCTCATTACTTAGACCAGGAACACTTAGAATGTCACTCTTAGCCCACCATGGACCCTGCTATGACCGGCGCCTTCGGTGAGACCAACGACGCTCATTACTTAGACCAGGAACACTTAGAATGTCAACTCTTAGCCCACCATGGACCCTGCTATGACCGGCGCTTCGGTGAGACCAACGACGCTCATTACTTAGACCAGGAACACTTAGAATGTCACTCTTAGCCCACCATGGACCCTGCTATGACCGGCGCCTTCGGTGAGACCAACGACTCTCATTACTTAGACCAGGAACACTTAGAATGTCACTCTTAGCCCACCATGGACCCTGCTATGACCGGCGCTTTCGGTGAGACCAACGACGCTCATTACTTAGACCAGGAACACTTAGCATGTCAACACTTAGCCCACCATGGACCCTGCTATGACCGGCGCCTTCGGTGAGACCACAGTTATTACTAAGACCAAGAACAGTTAGAATGTCACTCTTAGCCCACCATGGACCCTGCTATGACCGGCGCCTTCGGTGAGACCAACGACGCTCATTACTTAGACCAGGAACACTTAGCATGTCAACACTTAGCCCACCATGGACCCTGCTATGACCGGCGCCTTCGGTGAGACCACAGTTATTACTAAGACCAAGAACAGTTTTCCCATAATGTCACTCTTAGCCCCCCATGCTAAACAGTCTCATCCACTTCCTGTCTGTCCCCTTCACCCTTCCTCTCTGTCCATTCCATGTCCTGTCTGTCCCCTTCACCCTTCCTATCTGTCCATTCCATGTCCTGTCTGACCCCCTTCCTCTCTGTCCATTCCATGTTCTGTCTGTCCCCTTCACCCTTCCTATCTGTCCATTCCATGTCCTGTCTGTCCCCTTCACCCTTCCTATCTGTCCATTCCATGTCCTGTCTGTCCCCTTCACCCTTCCTCTCTGTCCGTTCCATGTCCTGTCTGTCCCCTTCACCCTTCCTCTCTGTCCGTTCCATGTCCTGTCTGTCCCCTTCACCCTTCCTATCTGTCCATTCCATGTCCTGTCTGTCCCCTTCACCCTTCCTCTCTGTCCATTCCATGTCCTGTCTGTCCCCTTCACCCTTCTTCTCTGTCCATTCCATGTCCTGTCTGTCCCCTTCACATCTGTCCATTCCATGTCCTGTCTGTCCCCTTTACTGTCTCCTCCCTCTGTCTCATTCACAACTCGTCCAATTAGCTACTATTCTCACTCTATATAAAGCTCCTTGTGGAACTGTGACGTCAACGAATGAGTCCTGGTGAAGGGTATAGATTGTTCGACAATACCCTGTCATCCATCTCCTGCACGGTTTAATGGTTATTCTGTTTACGGTTGAAAACTCTACCTCTTATCAGTGTTGTTGTGTTGGCTGATTTGGGTAAATAATTTCCCTTAGAATGATGTGATTTCTCCTATTAATGCCATTTTAAAATGGTTCATTCCTAGCCAGGGACGTTGTGGATGTCTGTTGTTGGTTGGCTGGTTCCCTGGCTGATGATGATGATGGTGATGATGATGATGGTGTTCCTGTGTGTCTATGTGATGTTAATGCTATCAGCCTAGAGCACACTGCAGCACACATACATCAAAGAGAAATCTGGTCTTTTTATCATTCGATACAAAGGCCACAAAGGCCACGTTGTTCTACTGCCCACAGAACTGAGCCGCTGCTCAGTGTGTGTGTGTGTGTGTGTGTGTGTGTGTGTGTGTGTGTGTGTGTGTGTTTTCTCAGTATCTCCAGCAACCCTCTGTTCAGCTCTTCTGCTCTTCTGATTTATAAAGCAGCCTGGAACAACAAGATGCACCACCACCCACCCCCTTTCTAATCACACACACACACACACACACACACACACACACACACACACACACACACACACACACACACACACACACACACACACACACACACAGCACACTACGCCCAAAGATGGATTATTGCTGGATGAATTCACCATTATTAAACCAACGATGCCCCAAGGAGTGAGTGGTGTGGTGATGTCCCATTAAACTGTGATGTCCCATTAAACCGTGATGTCCCATTATTAAACCGTGATGTCCCATTATTAAACCGTGATGTCCCATTATTAAACCGTGATGTCCCATTATTAAACCGTGATGTCCCATTAAACCGTGATGTCCCATTATTAAACCGTGATGTCCCATTGTTAAACCGTGATGTCCCATTAAACCGTGATGTCCCATTATTAAACCGTGATGTCCATTATTAAACCGTGATGTCCCATTATTAAACCGTGATGTCCCATTAAACCGTGATGTCCCATTAAACCGTGATGTCCCATTATTAAACCGTGATGTCCCATTATTAAACCGTGATGTCCCATTATTAAACCGTGATGTCCCATTAAACTGTGATGTCCCATTAAACTGTGATGTCCCATTATTAAACCGTGATGTCCCATTAAACCGTGATGTCCCATTAAACTGTGATGTCCCATTATTAAACCGTGATGTCCCATTATTAAACCGTGATGTCCCATTATTAAACCGTGATGTCCCATTATTAAACCGTGATGTCCCATTAAACTGTGATGTCCCATTATTAAACCGTGATGTCCCATTATTAAACTGTGATGTCCCATTATTAAACCGTGATGTCCCATTATTAAACCGTGATGTCCCATTATTAAACCGTGATGTCCCATTATTAAACCGTGATGTCCCATTATTAAACTGTGATGTCCCATTAAACCGTGATGTCCCATTATTAAACTGTGATGTCCCATTATTAAACCGTGATGTCCCATTAAACCGTGATGTCCCATTATTAAACCGTGATGTCCCATTAAACCGTGATGTCCCATTAAACTGTGATGTCCCATTAAACCGTGATGTCCCATTATTAAACCGTGATGTCCCATTATTAAACCGTGATGTCCCATTATTAAACTGTGATGTCCCATTATTAAACCGTGATGTCCCATTATTAAACCGTGATGTCCCATTATTAAACCGTGATGTCCCATTATTAAACCGTGATGTCCCATTATTAAACCGTGATGTCCCATTAAACTGTGATGTCCCATTAAACTGTGATGTCCCATTATTAAACCGTGATGTCCCATTAAACTGTGATGTCCCATTATTAAACCGTGATGTCCCATTGTTAAATCACAGTCAACTGGTTCAACCAACCGTCATCATGTGTTGTTGTTGAAACACCTTGCTCTCTGCTGTCCTGAGGAGGAAACTGGTTGGTTCTGTAGAGTAGAGACTCTCTGTGTCCCAAATGGCTAAATTCCCTATATTGTTCACTATATGGGCACTGGTCAAAAGTAGTGCACTATGTAGGGAATAACGAGCCATTTGGGATGTAACCTAACTCTCCTGTCTGTGAGAGTGAAATGCTTGTATGGACTGAGCCTGTGAACATTCTTCTTTAAGGAACTGTGAACCTTTTAATTTCCTGTACTGCCATTCCAACAACTCTATGAGGAAATGGAAATGCAGTGTGTTCCGTTTGGCATTGCTTTGTGTTGTTTTGAGGGGCAAAAGAACAATGTGTCTTAAGTGAATTTCACAGATTGTAGGGGGCTTGAATTTGGAATCTCAGCTTTGAATATTCAGAATGTTGTGAATGGTTAGTTTTATACAGTAGGGGAGAGTGGGGTAAGTTGATCCACCCTTGTTTTTTGAAAACTTTACACAAAATTAATAATTTGACCAAATATTTAGCAAGATGTCATAATTTCGTGGAGTTTGTGAAGGAGAAACCAGATGGAAAAACTGGTAAGCAAGTTAGGCTCAAAAGATAGTCAAGTCAAAGTCAAAGGATTTACTATTAGAGGATTCATAATGCTTATGGGGCGGCAGGGTAGCCTAGTGGTTAGAGCGTTGGACTAGTAACCGGAAGGTTGCAAGTTCAAAACCCCGAGCTGACAAGGTACAAATCTGTCGTTTCTGCCCCTGAACAGACAGTTAAAATATAGCAAAAAGTATATTTGCAAACTACTGTTCAAAAAGTTTGGGGTCACTTAGAAATGTACTTGTTTTTGAAAAAGAAAAACACAATTGATCAGAAATACAGTGTATGTCACTCTGGTATAAAGGGTCGGGAGACAGGCGAGTAATGTGTAATAGGGTTTATTATTATACCCAAAATTACACACAGCACAGATACTCACACCCACCAACAATTTGTGTAACAATATTCGATAGGACAATGATAAACCAATTACTCATCACTGGGAATAGGGGCCATGTGTGAGTAATGAAAGTTCTGGAGGGATCCGTGACAGTGTTGACATTGTTAATGTAAATTACTATTTTAGCTGAAACAGCAGATTTTTTTATGGAATATCTACATGGGCGTACAGAGGCCCATTATCAGCAACCATCACTCCCACGTGTTCAATAGCACGTTGTGTTAGCTAATCCAAGTTTATCAAAAGGCTAGTTGATCATTAGAAAACCCTTTTGCAATTATGTTAGCACAGCTGTAAACTGTTGTTCTGATTAAAGAAGCAATAAAACTGGCCTTCTTTAGACTAGTTCAGTATCTGGAGCATCAGCATTTGTGGGTTCGATTACAGGCTCAAAATGTCCAGAAATAAAGGCCCTTTCTTCTGAAACTCATCAGTCTATTCTTGTTCTGAGAAATGAGGAGGGGGGGGGGGGGTAATGCGAGAAATTGCCAAAAAGCCATATCTCAGACTGGACAATAAAAATACAATATTAAGATGGGCAAAAGGACACAGACACTGGACAGAGGAACTCTGGTATTTTGTGGGTACTATTTAACGAAGCTGCCAGTTGAGGACTTGAGCATGAACGTGCATCCTCTTAGCTGTGTGGGCTAATATAGTCAAAATGTTTGCCTATAGTGTTTGTTAGGTGTTAAGCCTGTGTTAACAAGTGTTTGTTAGGTGTTAAGGTGTTAAACAAGTGTTTGTTAGGTGTTAAGCCTGTGTTAAACAAGTATATACCCCACTCTCCCCTATGTGTCGTTGTGTGGTCTAAGGCGTGTTTACCCCACTCTCCCCTATGTGTCTTTGTGTGGTCTAAGGCGTGTTTACCCCACTCTCCCCTATGTGTCTTTGTGTGGTCTAAGGCGTGTTTACCCCACTCTCCCCTATGTGTCTTTGTGTGGTCTAAGGCGTGTTTACCCCACTCTCCCCTGTGTCTTTGTGTGGTCTAAGGCGTGTTTACCCCACTCTCCCCTATGTGTCTTTGTGTGGTCTAAGGCGTGTTTACCCCACTCTCCCCTATGTGTCGTTGTGTGGTCTAAGGCGTGTTTACCCCACTCTCCCCTATGTGTCTTTGTGTGGTCTAAGGAGTGTTTACCCCACTCTCCCCTATGTGTCTTTGTGTGGTCTAAGGCGTGTTTACCCCACTCTCCCCTATGTGTCTTTGTGTGGTCTAAGGAGTGTTTACCCCACTCTCCCCTATGTGTCTTTGTGTGGTCTAAGGCGTGTTTACCCCACTCTCCCCTATGTGTCTTTGTGTGGTCTAAGGAGTGTTTACCCCACTCTCCCCTATGTGTCTTTGTGTGGTCTAAGGCGTGTTTACCCCACTCTCCCCTATGTGTCTTTGTGTGGTCTAAGGAGTGTTTACCCCACTCTCCCCTATGTGTCTTTGTGTGGTCTAAGGCGTGTTTACCCCACTCTCCCCTATGTATCTTTGTGTGGTCTAAGGAGTGTTTCGACTGATTTGCTCTTTGGGGTTTAGGGTGGGTTAAAAAGGCTTTATAATACACACTTGATTAATTGATTGATTGATTTGTGTCTCCAGGTGCTCCAGGTATCATCTCTTCGCCTTATGCTGGAGCAGCAGGTTTTTGCCCCACGATCGGATTCTCCCAAGCAGGTAGGTCCCCCCCACTATCACCCTCCTCCTGCCCCATATCCCCTATATAGGTAGGTCCCCCCCACTATCACCCTCCTCCTGCCCCATACCCCCTATATAGGTAGGTCCCCCCCCACTATCACCCTCCTCCTGCCCCATACCCCCTATATAGGTAGGTCCCCCCACTATCACCCTCCTCCTGCCCCATATCCCCCTATATAGGTAGGTCCCCCCACTATCACCCTCCTCCTGCCCCATATCCCCTATATAGGTAGGTCCCCCCACTATCACCCTCCTCCTGCCCCATATCCCCTATATAGGTAGGTCCACCCCACTATCACCCTCCTCCTGCCCCATATCCCCTATATAGGTAGGTCCCCCCACTATCACCCTCCTCCTGCCCCATACCCCCTATATAGGTAGGTCCCCCCCACTATCACCCTCCTCCTGCCCCATATCCCCTATATAGGTAGGTCCCCCCACTATCACCCTCCTCCTGCCCCATACCCCTTATATAGGTAGGTCCCCCCCACTATCACCCTCCTCCTGCCCCATATCCCCTATATAGGTAGGTCCACCCCACTATCACCCTCCTCCAGCCCCATACCCCCTATATAGGTAGGTCCACCCCACTATCACCCTCCTCCTGCCACATATCCCCTATATAGGTAGGTCCCCCCCACTATCACCCTCCTCCTGCCCCATACCCCCTATATAGGTAGGTACCACCCTACTATCACCCTCCTCCTGCCCCATACCCCCTATATAGGTAGGTACCACCCTACTATCACCCTCCTCCAGCCCCATACCCACCTATATAGGTAGGTACCACCCAACTATCACCCTTCTCCTGCCCCATACCCCCTATATAGGTAGGTATCACCCTTCTCCAGCCCCATACCCACCTATATAGGTAGGTACCACCCAACTATCACCCTTCTCCAGCCCCATACCCCCTATATAGGTAGGTACCACCCTCCTCCTGCCCCATACCCCCTATATATATATGTAGGTACCACCCCACTATCACCCTCCTCCAGCCCCATATTCCCTAAGTAGGTAGGTTGGTAGGTAGGTATGTAGGTAGGTCCAAAGACAGACATAGTCCCTCAGACCACACCATCCCCATTGAATTGTGGGGGAATCACGTTTTAGTCCTTCTATTTGTATTGGTATCACCATCCTCCTCCTCCTCCTCCCACTCCCAGGCTGCGTCTCAGACCACTTCACTTTTTACACATTTTGTTACATTACAGCCTTATTCTGAAATGGATTCAATTTCTTTCCCTCATCAATCTGCACACAATACCCCATAATGACATCACAATACCCCATAATGACATCACAATACCCCATTATGACATCACAATACCCCATAATGACAAAGTAAAAACTAGTTTTTTGTTTTTTTAATTTTCTAATTTATTTAAAATAATTACATTTACATACAGTGGGGCAAAAAAGTATTTAGTCAGCCACCAATTGTGCAAGTTCTCCCACTTAAAAAGATGAGAGAGGCCTGTCATTTTCATCATAGGTACACTTCAACTATGACAGACAAAATGAGAAAAGAAATCCAGAAAATCACATTGTAGGATTTTTAATGAATTCATTTGCAAATGATGGTGGAAAATGTGTAAAAAGTCAAAGGGTCTGAATACTTTCCGAAGGCTCTGTGGTACACTGCTTTTGTCAGTGGGGCAAAATAAGCCTAAATAAGTTCAGGAGTAAAATTGTGTTTCAAAACTTCATACGGATGTTCAGTCAGACAGTCGCGTCCCACTTGGACAAGAAAACAGGGAAATTGTGGCAAATTTTAATAAATTATATAAAAATCTAACTTTCATTAAATCACACATGTAAGAAACTCAATTAAAGCTACACCTGTTGTGAATCCAGCCAACATGTCAGATTTTAAAAGGGCTTTTCGGCGAAAGCATAAGAAGCTATTATCTGATGATAGCACAACAGTGAACAAAGAGGGTAGCATATTTCAACCCTGCAGGCGCTACACAAAGCGCAGAAATAAAATATAAAAGATGCATTACTTTTGACGAGCTTCTTTTGTTGGCACTCCAATATGTCCCATAAAGATCACAATTGGTCCTTTTGTTCGATTAATTCCGTCCATATATATCCAAAATGTCCATTTATAACCATCGACCCAGACAAAAACAGCTTCCAAAAAAGCATAACGTCACTACAAAATAGTTCAAAAGTTGCCTATAAACTTTGCCAATATATTTCAAACTACTTTTGTAATACAACTTTAGGTATTTTTAAACGTTCATAATCGATCAAATTGTAGACGGGCCTATCTGTGGTCAGTGCAGGAAGACAACAAACCAACGCTACTTTTCACGTCTTGCGCAACTCTCAACAGTGTTAACCAGTTTCAAATTGGCCTACTTCTTCATTGCACAAATGAATAACCTCAAGCAAATTCCAAAGACTGGTGACATCCAGTGGAAAGCGGTAGGAACTGAAAACCAGTTCCTAAGAAATATCGTTTGCCAACGAGAACTCACTGAACAAACAGAGAAATAAAAAATAAAAATCTGAATGGTTAGTCCTCAGGGTTTTGCCTGCTACATAAGTTCTGTTATACTCACAGAACACGATTCAAACAGTTTTCAGAAGCTTCAGAGTGTTTTCTATCCACATCTACTATATAATATGCATATCTTATATTCTTGGCATGAGTAGCAGGAAGTTGAAATTAGGCACGCTATTTATCCAAAAGTGAAATCCCACAGTTATGTTAAGTTGGCTGGATGTCCTTTGGTTGGTGGACCATTCTTGATACACATAGGAAACTGTTGAGCGTGAAAAACCCAGCAGCATTGCAGTTCTTTCTTTTTGTTACTTTTACCCCTTTTTGTGGTATCCAATTGGTGGTTACAGTCTTGTCTCATCACTGCAACTCCAGTATGGACTCGGAGAGCCAAGGTCGAGAGCCGTGCCGCACTGCTTCTTGACACAATGCCCGCTTAACCCGGAAGCCAGCCGCACCATTGTGTCGGAGGAAACGCCCGGGCCCGCCACAGGAGTCGCTAGTGAGCGATGGGACAAGGACATACCTGCCGGCCAAACTCTCCCTAACCCAGACGACACTGGGCCAAATGTGCGCCACCCCATGGGTCTCCCGGTCGAGGGCCCTCCTCTCTCTCTCCTATGACCCTGGGCCCTCCCCCTCCTCCTCCCCCCTCCTCCTTATGACCCTGGGCCCTCCCCTCCTCCCTCCCTCCTATGACCCTGGGCCCTCCCTTCTACGACCCTGGGCCCTCCCCCTCTCCCTCCTATTACCCTGGGCCCCTCCCCCTCTCCTCTCCCTATGAACCCGGGCCATCCTCCTCCCTCCTGCTCCCACGACCCTGGGCCCTCCCCTCCTATGACCCCGGCGCCCTCTCCCTCCTCCCTCCCTCCCACCGACCCTGGCCTCCCCCCTCCTCCTCTCCCTCCTACGGCCCTGGGCCCTTCCCCTCCTCCCCTCCTCCTATGACCCCTGGGCCCCTCTCCCTCCTCCCTCCCTCCTACGACCCTGGGCCCTCCCCCTCCTCCCTCCTACGACCCTGCGCCCCTCCCTCCTCCCCTCCCTCCTATGACCCTGGGCCTCCCCTCCTCATCCCCTGACCGCTGGGCCCCCTCTCTCCTATGACCCTGGCACTCCCCCTCCTATGACCAAGGGCCTCCCTCCCTCCTCCTTCTGACCAAGGGCCCTCCCTCCTCCTACCCTCCCTCCTATGACCAAGGGCCCTCCCTCCTCCTACCCTCCCTCCTATGACCCTGGCCCTCCCTCCCCTCCTCCCTGACCAAGGGCCCAGTAACATGTAACTGAACGAAGTACA